>NC_031789.1:2738437-2810536 GCF_001522545.3 Parus major
TGAGGGCAGTGTGTTCCGGTCCCAAAACCCCCCGGTTTGTACCCATTCCCGTGAGGGCGGTGTGTTCCGGCCCCAGAGCCGCCCATTCCGTGAGGGCGGCGCGGTGCGGGCCCGCCCCAGGGGCGTTACCGAGCGCCGCCCTCAGGGGGCGGTGCCGCCGCCCCATCGATCACTCGGCGCTCCCGCACTCGGGCGCGCCCCCGCGACCGCCCGGCGCGCGCCCGCCGCTCCCCGCTCGCAGCGCAGGTGAGTCCGGGGGTCCCTGGGGGCTCCCGAGGTAGCCCCGAGGGGACACAGGGGGGGACTCGGGGCACCCCCGGCCCTGCTGCCTTTCCCTCCTGCGTCAGCCGCCGCTCCCGCTCCGCGTCTCCGGCCTGAGGGGCCCCTCCCTGCCGCACGCCCCTCGCGGCGCCCCGCCCCGCCCCGGGGTGGGTGGGCGAGGGGCGGCCGCGCTGCGTCCCGGTCCCTGCGCCCCCCGCGGGGCGCCGAGGGCAGCGCCGCGCCGGGCGCGGGGCTCCGAGCCTCGCCGTGGGGCCTGGGGGGGTCCCTCAGGGCCTCCCCGCCCGGCGCCGGCCATTCGCCGCCTCACGCTCCCCGGGGCTCCCGCGGGGTCCCTCCCGCTCCGCCGGGCAAGGTGACCTTTCGCTTCCTCCCCGGCACGCGGTGCGAGCCCACAGGTCTCTGCTGCCGCTGCCCCGCGTCCCCGGCGCTGCCCCGGAGCTCCTTCCCGCCCGGTTTTGGGTAACGGGGCGCTGGAAGAGCCCCCCGCCTCTCCACCGCTGGGCCTGCTCCGCCTCCCCCTGCGGAAAATCGCATCCTTCTTTCACTTTGAGACAGGGCCTGGTTTGGGCTTCGGTTCTCACCCTGACAGTTCTTGTACTGCGTTGTGTTAAGGAAATTAAAACACTGTAATCCAAAAAAGAAAATGCCTTGCTTTTCTTCCCGGGGCACAGCAGTGCGCTACAGAGTTAGAAATACAAAAGCCTTAAAACATTTGTAAGATTCCTGTATGGTTGGCTTTGTCCCACGAGTTTAGGTTAAGGATGTGATGTACTTCATTTACAGTTCTTAGGTGACTTCAGGCATGGCTCGTACACACCAGAGGGTTTCAGTCACTGGGATGCTGATCTCTGCTGTGCTTAAGTGTTTCTTAAAGGTCCTTTCTTTGGTTCCAAACACCTGTAGATTCCTTTTCTTGCTGACTTTTTTTTTATTAACGACAGTGCAAGAAAGATGACTATATGCTTTTGTTAGATCATGAGTTTCTTGTCACTTTAGAATAAAAACCTGTAATATAAGCTGGTGGCCCAAGAGCACGAATGCTTAGTCTTTATTATGTGGAATAATAGTATTGTTTTTCAAAATCGTTGAGAAATTTTACAAAGGCAAAACTTTTAAAACACATTTTATGTGAAGCCGTGTGACTGAGTGAATTGAACTTGCCTCTGCTGTTTTTTGTTTCATTTTTCAGGACAGCACAATTTCACTTTCAGCCTTTAGAAAAAGTCTTTCATTGCTTGCTTAATTCTGATTATTTAATTTAACTATTAGTTAAATATTTTCATTGCCTTTTTAACAATAAGTGAAAGTTTAAATGGGGCTGCCTGAAGTCAAGCAAACCTCATAACGAGAAAACTTTAAATCTTAATGTAAAATTTAAAACATGACTCTTGAAGCTGCCGTTTCCTTCTGTTGTCAGCTGTAAATAAAGAGTGCATCTTGCTTTTCTGCTTTGCAGAATTCAATGGTTTAGGCAGGTATTTGGGATTGGGAGAATTTTTTTAAACATAAAATTGATAGATCTATTCCATTCTAGCCTCAAGAAATGGCCTACAAGCTTTTTTCCTTACTGTACCAGGCTTCACCCTGTCCTTGCAGGAACTATGAGTAGTTTTGCAATTCAGTGGTTGAAAGGTTGAACAGGGACCTGGGGATTTTAATGCCCTGATTACCCCAGAAGTTGAAGCAGAAGTGACTGGAGAAGAGTGAAGGGAAATGTTCAGGAATGTGACCAGTGGTGCTTCTCTAATGTAGCTTTTTCACTCTTCAGTGCAGTAATCTCTGCTGCCACTTTCGAGACCTGTTGCAGTAACTGTTGATGAGCTATTTTTGGGGCTTGTATCTGATTACTTCCCACACACACGCTCTCCCAAAAAGGGGTTTGAGTAGGGTGAGTTGCTTCACAGATGTCGTGTAAGAATTCTACAAAAATACAGGAGGCTTCAGGATGTTAATTCAGACCAGGCTGCCAAACCCAGCATGGTAAAAATATTGGCAGCAGAGGTCAAGGAGGCCAGCACAGACTTCAGATCAGCATGGATCAACATCAACAATTTTGTCCTTTCCTTTTCTGGAGGAGGACTGTAGATTTGCCTTGTTGATTATTGCAACAAATGTAATGTTTTGGTTAGAAAAAGCATGTAAAGATGAACTTCACGTGCAAATGGGAGTGGTGTGTGATCAACAGAGCTCTCTGTGAAGCTGATTTGACACAGGGCATAGGATGAAGATTTTTTTGAGGTAGAAATAAACCTTAGTGCTTTTACTTCTCTTTAGATAGATCACAGTAAGAATTGAAGTGACAGTGATGTCAGCTCTGCTGAGAGTGTATAGTTCAGACAATAATTTTCTTATTTTTTTCTTTCAGACTGAGACTAATTATGGAAGAGAAATCCAGAAAATGACAGAAAAGCATTAATTTTCCTCTTCTAGGACAGTCATGTTGGAAGGATTGGTAGCCTGGGTCCTCAACACCTACTTGGGCAAATATGTCAATAACCTGAATACAGACCAGCTTTCAGTGGCACTTCTAAAAGGTGAGGGAGGCTTTGTGGTATTTTCTGTACTGTTTTCATATTGTCATTTAGAAAAGCATTATGTTTTTGTAATAACTGGAAGGTGAAATAGAAATAATCATTAATATAGTGTTTAATGTCTGTATGAACTCTTTAATAAAAAGTTTGGTTCTAGAAGTTTACAATGAACAGTAAATGATTCTATGATCTTTGTTGCTCTTTATCAACACCCTTAAACCAATTTACATAAAATTTTCAAAAGTATTCTTAGCTATCTTAGCATGTTGAATTTATGTCACTTTATCTTGATACTGTTCAGTAACTTCCCTGTTGAGGGACCATGGCAGGAAGTGTCCTGCAGCCTTTTAGTGCTCGTAGTTACTCCCCTGTAATCTGCTTTGTGTCATGCTGCATCCACGGGTTTTGTACTTTGTACAGAGTCCTCAAATCCACGCTTTCTGTTCACCCTTTGCTGCTGTTATCTGCTGCTTCTGGTGAGAATGTTTTGCAATACTCCAAGGCTTTTCTCTGTGTGCTTTTCACAATACTAAGAAAAGAAGTATCTGTTTTGAAAAGACAATAAGGAGAGGTTTTGTCTGTGGCTACAACGAAGTTCAGATCTAAAACCCCACAGAAGATTGTTCTGAGATGACTTCATGAAATAGTTTGAGCACATGACATTGGAAAATTAACAAGTGTATTAAGTAACCATTGTGATCGTAACACAACCTGAAGTGGTAGGTTGGTTGTTCTCATTAAATCCCATGTAATTAAAAAAAAAAACAATGCCAGTCATTTTAAGCTTACAGTGTTCAAGTTGGCTTTCTTTAACATAGTTTTGCTTAGGAGACTTCTCTTTTTCTTCCACTTTGTATAGGTGCTGTTGAATTGGAAAACTTGCCACTCAAAAAAGATGCCTTAAAGGAGCTGGAATTACCATTTGAAGTAAAGGCAGGTTTGTATTTTGCTTGTGTGTGCAGGACAGATATTTTCTAAGCAGGAAGTATTGCATGTTTTAGAGGACCTGTGAGTCAGAGGCTTGAACAAATGAGGTAGCCTGATTTTTAGGTTATTTCTATTTTAGCTTGTTTGTTTCTTACACCACTTTTTCTTTGAGTATTTTCAAGGGTGATAAAGTAAGTTTTCACAGAAATCTGATCTGTGTCTGTTTTGTTTATTCAGGTTTTATTGGCAAAATAACACTACAGATCCCTTTTTATCGTCCACATGTGGATCCATGGGTGATATCTGTCTCAAAACTGCACTTAATTGGTGCACCAGAAAAAACACAAGAGTTTGATGAGGAAAGGGAAAAGTTGCAAGAAAGAGAACACAAGAAAGCCCTTCTGCTGGCGCTTGAAGAAAAATGGAAGGTGAGTCACACTTGTGTTTCACAGTAAAGAAACCTCTGTGGTAGATGGATTGTATTTAAGTCTCCTAACAAGAGAGGGAAAAAATGCAGAGGAAATGGAGTTAGAATTTGATTTGTAGATGCTGACATAGTGCAATTTCTATCCTACCACCCCTCACCATTACGTCCTATACGTCGGAGATGTGTAAATATTTCAAGTTAACTTGTTGAGTTTTTCTTTCTCCCTGTTAACAGTGATTTCAGTGTAACAAAGTATATTGTCTCCTCACCAGCTGTTGCAGTGGTTAGTAACGTTTATCTGGGTTTCCTCTTTCAGAAAGAACAACAACAGAAAGGGGAGTCTTACTGGTACTCAGTTACTGCATCTGTAGTCACAAGAATTGTAGAAAACATCGAAGTAAGTCTTTGCTTTTGAGTGGTTGGCAGTTATACATCTGCCTTTGAAATGGAGAATAATTGCAGGATAGCAAAAAAAAGTACAGTGTGTTGTGAAAGTGGCTGATTTTTGGGGAGAAGGGCAGGGACTGCTGGTATCTGAGGACAAGGCAGAACTAGGGGGTACAAAACCAGAAATGAAGAATAGGGTTTCTGTTAGGTTAAATGTCTAGTAGAAGTTTTTTGGAAAATTGCAGAAATTAAATATTAAATAGCTTCAGCATTAATGAAAATGCTGTTATCTGCTACAATGATGTAAATAGTATATCTCTAGTAATGTTTATTTTCTGTCCAGTTAAAAATCCAGGATGTGCATTTGAGGTTTGAAGATGGTCTCACAAATCCCTCGCAGCCGTTTGCATTTGGCATCTGCATCAAAAATGTCTCAATGCAAAATGCAGTGTTTGAACCAGTAAGTGCAACTTGTGTGTACAAGAGCAGCTCAGATGGGATGCTGCATTTTATGGGTGTTAGCAAATATTCCAAAAAACATTTTGGAAAGCATTTTAAAAATCTTTTGGTTGTTGTAATAAATAGATTCTGAGCATTTCATGTTTTTTATTGGTATGTAGAACTAAAAACTACATGGCACATGGTATCTGATCTTGACTTTACCCCTCTTCTTCTACTCTAGGTGGAGAAGCTGATGCGGAAAAAACAGTTGGATGTTGCTGATTTCAGTGTTTATTGGGATACCAGTTGCACTTTACTGGGTGACCTGCCTCCTGGTCAGCTACAGGTACATGAGGGAGGTTTTGCATATGAAAGAGAGGTTTTTGTTAGTTTCCTTTCTGTACTACAGACCTGATTGATGCAGAATTCATTGGATCTGGTCTTTTAAGAACAGCAAAAGTCTATGGTTTCATGCATTACTGATTAGATACATGTACAACCCACAAAGGCTGTGCTGTGAAATAGCTTCTTTTACTTTTGAAGAGAGAACATGTTCAAGAAGCTTTTTCCAATGGACTGGCCTGCTAATAAAGTACATTCTAGTGCATAAAACCAGTGCATCCTAGTGACTGTTGTACACTCACTTCTTAGAGATCAATTTGCTTGTAACCCCCAGGAAGCAATGGATAGAAGTATGGAAAGTCGTGATCATAATTACATCATGGAGCCTGTCTGCACTTCTGCTCTCCTCAAGAGGAATTGTTCTAAGGAGCCTTTAAGATCCCGGCATACTCCACGGCTGGAGTGTGACATTCACCTCGAGACCATACCCCTGAAGCTTTCCCAGGTAAATCCCAACCATTCACTGGAACAGCCATCATAAAACTGTGGCAGTGTTTGTGACAGCTTAAATGCTGTTACTGTAACATAAAATTAATACTCTCTGAAAGATTTTGTTTGGGAGGCAGCTCAAAGAGATATGTTGAATAAGTTGTTTTAAAGTCAAGCATTCAAAATTACTTATGTTCCTGAAACAGGTTACTGCAAAAATAATCAAATTGTTGTTTGTCTATTGTAGTAATAAGGAGGGTGCATGTTGGGGTGGGTTGGTCTGTACAATATGCAATAGCAGCTGATGTTATGTTGATAACCTGACATGGAAGATTTCATTCTGTGTATTTGTAAATAAAGCCATAAGTGGGATGTCACACATGAAGTACTAGTGGCTGGGAGAAGATATATCACACTGGGGAACAAAATTGTGAATTATGATTAACGTTAATCTTAATTCTGCACCATGTGCAGGACATTGACACCAGTAAACCAGACCTGTGGTTGGGTTTTTGGCTGGGTTTTTTCCTCTTCTGTTTTCCTGGGAAAACACTCCAGTATCACCTCACTGATCCATGTGTTGTTTCATTAAAAGATGCAGTATCAGCAGATCATGGGATTTTTAAAGGAATTGGCTAGAAAGGAACGACAGCTTAAATTCAGGAAGTGGAAACCAAAGGTTGCAGTAACAGAGAAGTAAGTTCATCTTCATATGTGGTGTTGTCAGCTGTATTAGAAAAACTAGAATGAGACAACTACAAAAATATACATAATAATCATATATTAGAGATTCAGTTTTCATGTTTCGTTCTCCTACCTCAGAAATCAGTTTTAAATATTCAGATGTAATTCAAATGTAAAATTATCCTTACCTGAGGCTTTCAATCCAGCCTGTGTAACTCTAAATTTTGTTGTCTGTGCCTGATAAGTGGCAGCTGGACTAGATCCCAGTGGAGTGGTGGGACCTTGGGGAGTTACACAGTCTGTAGGACCAGCCCATCTGTGCTGGCTCCAATGCTGCTGCTTTTCCTGGCCACTGGCCCAGTCCTTTTCACTGAGTCTCCTGGACCTTTCACCAGTTGAACATGTACTTGCCTTAGGGTTTTCTTAATTAAATACTGATAATACAGTAATTGAAAATTGTTCCAGCTGCCGGGAGTGGTGGATCTTTGCTCTGAATGCAAATCTTTCGGAGATCAGGGAGCAGAGGCAGCGTTCCACGTGGGCGTTCGCACTGCGTCGGGCCCGGGATGCCGTGTCCTACACGGACTTGTACTACAGCAAGCTGAAGGGGGAACCACTGTCTGCTGCAGACCAGGTATTTGGATTTGAGTTTCTTCTACAGTGATGGTTAATCATCTTACATTTGGTTTGTTTTGTCTTTTCGTGTTTAAAATGTGGCCAAGTTAAGAACCATCTTTACTTGTACCGCAGGTCGTTTTCACTGAACTGACTGTCTGCTGACCACAGCTTTTAATGATTTTAATGATGAGGCCTGGGCTTGTGGGAGGTGTGTAAGCTGCAGGGTTCATGTGTTTTTGTTTTGCACTGCAAAAAGCTGTGCAAAAAAAGCTGGTTTTTGAGCTGTAACCAGTATTCACCAAAAATAGCATTAACTGCTATAGAATGCCTGTGACAGTTGGTAACATACTTTCTTAACTCATGTTCTCTGTAGATCCAAAAGGTATTTAAATACCAGAGATGTGTCTACCCATATACTTGGGTAGATAATTGGGAAAAATTGTGATTACTTGACAGTGTGTTTATGGTTTTTTGGGGGGTTTTGTTAGGGTTTTTTATTTGTTTTGGTTTTCCAAGTTTATTTGAGGGTGAATAATTTAGTGCCCCTAATAATGAACCTATAACCTACTTCAGAAAGAAAAAAAAACATGAATTAACTGCTTTTTATCTTTAGGTATACTGGGGGACTTTTTCTTCAAATCAGTTCAGGGCACCATGTACCACACCTGTATTAATTAAAGGTGCAATTATATTGATACTTTTAAGTTGTATGTAATCCTTAGTTTTGTTATTTGGGTATGAGCTGTAGGAGTAGGTCAGTGTACAGAAAATCTTCATAGTACCTGGCAAAACCAGAGCTTGTATTGTGTTCAGCAGAGCTGTGAAATATAACAAGGGTAATGGCAGTGGACTAGAAAAATGTCTTTTGCTTTGTCATGTCATGACAAATTTTTTTAGACTTGGGTGAATCATCAGTTCCCTCAAACAAGTTGTTAATCAGTACAAAGAAGACAACATGTCTGAGTAACTGACTATGAATACTACATTGTCCTAATTTACCCAGTTCATTTCCTCCACCTTCTTTACTCAAGACAGAAGCTTTTTTTGCTCCTGGCTAAGCAAGGCGTTCTGTTAAATCAATTTATTTTCCCCTGGTTTAATTTTTTGTGCTGCAAATCTTGCTTCTTATTTGTAACAGGAGGATATAGTTGTGATTTTTTCTTTTTTTTACAGTCCTAAAATAATGTATTTTACAATGCAAATAAGCTTTATTTATAATTCAGGGGAATGTCAGTGTTACAGTTGCCTACATGATTTTGATTAATTTTTGTGTGCTGAGGTGCTTGGATACGATCATTAATGCCATTTTAGTTTTTTCAACAAGTCCCTAACTCAGTGCAGAGATACTTGACATGTTTGTGAACAGGATTCTGTACTCCTTTAATGCAGGTATTTTACCTTTTTTGTCTTTGCAGGCAGAAATGCATCGTATTGAGGATGAGCAGACTTATGAAGAGTTGAAGATTCTGTATGAGATAGTTCATAATAAATTTCATGACTTAGCTGAGGTGAGAACATTCTCTGTACAGAGGAATATTTGGAATTTTTAAGTGATTATCTGAAGTATTGTTTTTCTGGAGAGCTTTAGCAGGTATTCTTGTTGATTTTGAAGTGTGGCATTAATACTAAAATTGCAGAAATGCTCAGTTCCTGAAGTTTTTACTGTTGGGTCACTTGCACACTGAAATCTTTTGTCTTGCCGTATGATGATCTTCCCCAGCAGGATCTATGCCAGAATTCTAGGTCAGGTACTCTCCATCTTTAAAAACAGAGAGTGGAAATGAAAGCCTGTAAGAATATTTTCCCAAAATAAACATGTGGCAGGAGTGAGCTTCATGGAAATAACTTGGAGAACACACTTCATTAAATATGGACTGATCTCCATAACAACACCACATCATCTCTTGCAAATACAAATGCTAAAATGTACAGCTGTGCTTTATGGAGTCAAATGACTTGTTTGGTTCAGTGTTTCTAGACTAAGATTTAACCAGTAATGTGTGGCTTCATGTGTGTATAATGTGTATAATGACATGCATATTTATATATGAATATGAATATGAAGCAGTTAAGTGATGATGTTTGTTACTTTGCTGCTGCTCTCCTCTAGGCTGAGTATCAGTTGAGACTATCACTGCTGGGCAGCTGAGCAAATAGGAGTTGAATTTGTGTTTTTATTGTGGTGGTTTTTGTACACACCAACAGCTAGTGGTGCTCTCTCACTCAGCAGCAGTAACATGTATGCTTTGAATGTTCCAACAGAGTGTTAAAGAGCCTTTGCCTGATTCCATTGGAGGTTCCCCTCCAGCAGAACCTGCCCACAGCAGCAGCTCTGGGATGCTGCAGTACCTGCAGTCGTGGTTTCCTGGCTGGGGAGGTTGGTATGGATATGCTCAGCAGACATATGAAGGTGAACCTTTTGAAGGGCTGCTGCCAGACACGAAGGAGCAGTGGAATCCTGAAGACATTCTGGGTATGGAAACACAGGGTTTGCTCCCATGGTTTGATACCTGGTCCAGGTGGGCAGAAGGAGCTCTGGGCCTGTTAAAGGATTCTGTGGCAGCTGATGTGCCCAGGCTGCAGAGCCTGCCCAAGCTCAGCAACCTGGGCAGTGTGTTGGAACCTGGACACCTGCTTATTTCCAAAGCAATATAGGAAAGATATTTGCTTCAATAACTTCAGTAACTATCAGTCAATGAACTGATAATTACTGTCATTTATGGCAAAGAGCTTTGGGACTTCTGTTCAAGTGTGTGTGTGGGGTCATGTGGGTGTAACAGGAATAGTACTGGCTTGTTGGGGTCTTTGTAAATTCAGGCTTACATTACCTTGATTGAAATAGAATTCTATGTAATATTCAGGTTTTTTTAAGGAAAAAGGTATATCTGCTCTATTTTTTGTTTCTATTTCTCCTTCCAAGAGATAGAAAAATCTCTGTTTTCATATTCATAGGAACTTGTTCTTCAGTAGCCCTCGAGAAACTTAATTTATTTAACATGTTGTTTTTGTTTTTTATTAGGTACGGATGATTTTTTTGATCCTGCTGCAGATGCTTCCAGCATGAATACTTTTACCAAGAGAGATCATGTTTTTGCTAAATTAAATCTACAGCTGCAGGGTGGTTCTTTCACTCTCTTGCATAGGAAGAAAAAGATACTGTGTGCAGAAGAGACTGCTTTTATGCAGCTGGAGTTTTCAGGTATTAACCCCATTTCTGTTCTTTCTTAAAAAAAATGAGAGCTGCCTCACAATCATTGTACTATATAACAAATTTTCATGTTGAATTTTTGAGTAGAAATATATATAAAGACTTCAAAATATTTGCTTGTTGGACAGTATTTTTTATTTGTAAAATTGAAATAAAATGTACACTGTACTAAAACAAAAAAAATTTATGTATTTATGTTCCAGGTGTAAAGATCTTGGCAGAATCCCTTCCTCGCAGAAAGTCTTCCCTTCTCAAAGTTCAACTTGGTGGTCTTTTCCTGAGGGATTTGGCAACAGAAAGGACCATATTTCCTGTTCTTGTTTTCCCAAACCCTGTAGGTGAAAAAAACCCTATAAGTTACTATGTGGGATGCATAATTGTGTATGAAAATAGTCATATTCCAAAACTCAAAATATTCCTTATCCCAGAAAGGGAAAACAGAAGTCTCAAGGAAAAGTTTCAACCCTTTGAATTTACTTTTTCCCTCTCTTTCCAAATATCATTTGTAGAATTCTTCATTTTTATTCTATGTGCTTGTGACTTCAGCCTTTCAGTTATATGTGTTGAGAAGATGATAATTTGTTGAACAACATTTGATTTTTGGAACAATCAGTATTGCTGCTTAATCAGTGATTGTTCTTTTCCATAAAGTTCTGAGGCCCAAGCAGTGATTCTGGTTTCACCTGTATACTGATGCACTAAATGCAGAAGTAAATGCTAGAAAAGGTGTCAAAGTACTTTTCTGAGTGCACAAAATTTGAATCTACAGCCATGAGGATTTCCCATGTATTTTGTACTTTGTACTGACTTTGCACCTAAAGAGTTCAGCCTGCAGGAGTGGAGAGTGTTTGCACCTTAGTCACATTGCCTTCTTTTGTTTGACCATGTCAGGGAAAAAGTGCATGGAATAATCTCAGACTGTACATATAGCTCAACAGAAAAGACTTTAATGCTTATATCAGGTGGCTTGGTTGATTTTATCTAAACAATCTTTTTCTTTTAAATTCTTATTAGCAAAAAGAGGTTGGCTGCATGTCTTCCTTTGGACTCCAAAGTTTGTCCTCAGAAATGACTAATCAGAACACTGGTAAAGATTTCATTTTATGTTTGATGAGATAATTCCTACAAACCAGAAATTTCAAAACTAAGTGCCTAGAGTCTGAATTTGTGCAAATGCTTTTTGCAAATGGTAAAGATAAAATCATAGAAGCTTTATTTATGATGTAAGGGTGCATGCAGGTTGACTGTAAAGAAAGGAAGAAATTATGTATTTCAATAGGAGTTGCACTTACTCTTTGTTTTGGTTTAAGAAGAAATAGATAGGAGTTCAGCATTAGAACCTAAATTATATAAATGTTTTTATATATATAAACTTCTTGAATTCTGTTGATTGTAGAAGTTGATCATATTACTTCCTTTTGTGTTACTGAAGAATTCTTACACACTTGTATTTCCCCAGTAGTACCAGTTAAAAATCAGTTTTTAAATTCTTTGGGAGTTGTTTTTTTGCTTTTGTCTTATTTGTTTGTTTTGGGTTTTTAACAGCTGCTTTTTGTAACTCATTTTTTATTCAGTTGCAGATCCTGATGCCCCAGTATTTGAGATGCTTTATGAAAGAAATCCCATTCACAGCACTTTTGAGAGGCGCCTGGAAGTCAGTACCAGACCTCTAAATATTATTTACAATCCACAAGCCATTAAGAAAGTAGCTGAC
This sequence comes from Parus major, assembly GCF_001522545.3. Classification (NCBI taxonomy): domain Eukaryota; kingdom Metazoa; phylum Chordata; class Aves; order Passeriformes; family Paridae; genus Parus; species Parus major. The sequence goes on from NC_031789.1 coordinate 2,750,488, forward strand.
TTCTTCTACAAGGGAAGGGTTCATACCTCAGGTTAACCTTTAATGTGTTTTTTTGGTGGGGTTGGGGTTCTGTTGGTGGAATTACATCTTTTCTTGTCTTTGATTTTTATTTATTTTCGTTCTTAGAAATATAAAGCACTAATCAAAGAATCTTCACTTGAAGTTCAAATTTAACAATACTCACAGTCTTGTCTGGAGGGGTTTGTTCCTTTGCTTATTCTTTGTTTAATTGAATCATTTTGCTTTGGCAGACTCATGCAACTTCTGCTTAAAAATTGAAAGTTGCTGTTATGATCCATGTTCATGTCCCCTAAATTGAAATGCATAAATAAGGAGAGAGAACTTTTTCCTGTAATCTGCCCTGACAATAGAAAGAGGTTTTTTGAGAGGGCAATTAAAAGAGTATTTCTATAGTAATGATGTAGAGGAAATACTGTTTTAATTTCTGTTGTATTTTTTTGTTGATGAGATTAAGGCTGCCTTTTGTTACAGCTTCTTGAGATACCTTGATTTTTAGATTTGAACATACTGGTTCTTCAAATTTCTAAGTGCAGCAAGATTTAGGGTTTTAGTACCTAAGGCTAAAGTGGACACCTTTGCAGTTCTGGTTGTTCAGTTTCTGAGGAGATGAGAGGTGTCAGTAACATTAGGAACATGAAAATAGTCTTGAAATACCAGTTGTTTTTCTGCTGATTATGGTAAATACCAAAAGATTCAAGTTACCTGGTATAAAAGTGGATGTGACACCTTTTCTCACAAGGTGAGAATATTCCATAAATATTCAAGTTTAAAACAAACAAACCAAACAAGCAAACTAAAAACCACTGCCTACACATGCACATCTTAATGTTTAGTAAGAATTTCCTCTGTGGCCATAATTAGCACCCTTTCTGTCTTACTCAAATTTAATTACTTGGGCTGAAGATCTGTGAGATAAAGACCAAAAGATGGATTGGGAAGTATTTTTTTAGTGGGATTATTTGTTTTATGCTTAAATACTTCATTTTATTGTGCAACAGCTTGGTGAATATGCACAGACAGTGACTTTCACCTGCTCTGTTTTCCTGTTCTGCTAAACTTTTACTGCTAAAATTCAAAATAAATATTTTATCTTTTTTCCTTCTGATTCAATAAAGGGTGAACAAAGTTATACCTAGTCAGTTTTCCCTCTCTTGTGCAGGTTTTGGTTATCAGTCTGAGTTAGAGGCAAGAGTGGCTGAAGCTGCCAGAAGACAGTACAACAAGCTGAAAATGCAGACAAAAGCTGAAATCAGACAAACCATCGATCGTTTATTAGTTGGAGACTTCATTGTAAGTTTTTACCCTCAGAATGTTTATGTAGACTTTTAATCTTTTGGTTTAGGACTTGGGGCTCTAAAGAGTGAGGTTTGGGTGATGTTGTTTGTGTGATGAGCAGGAGGGGAGTTTTCCAGGTGTTGTTGTAGGTTCTTTTTGCTGTCAGTCAGTCCAGGCTTGAGGTTCAGGGCATGTTTTCACCTGCTGAAAATGTTTTTATTGACTGCAGTGGAGTCTGTGGTTTAACAAGGTACCAAACCTGAGTGTGGCTGGAGTTTGTGACAGTCAGCTCATCAGGAGAAAAAGTGGCTAATTTGATGTTTCACATGGCATTTTTTGGTTTTTGTCTTGTGGGCTGTTATATCTTTCTTCTTAACTTTCAGGAAAACAGCAAAAGCTGGACTGTGTGCCTTGATATCTCTGCCCCTCAGGTGATCTTTCCTGATGATTTCAAATTTGCAGATCCTGTGTTAGTTGTTGTAGATCTGGGAAGAATGTTACTCACAAATTCTCAAGGTATGATCTAGAATTCTTGTAACTTTCCTTTTCTTTCTGTCTTCTTTCAGAATGTCAGAGCTTCAAAAAAAGGGTAAAAAAGTACAGGGAAGTTTTTGGGGGGGTGTTCCTGCTTTGTAAAGTAGAAAAAAATCCTTAAGATAATAAAATGAAAATTAGTATTAGGCAACAAAGCCAGTTGGACAAAACCTTCTGGTGATAAAAATACTGTAGTTAAGTAGCTCTTACCTTTCATTTGGTTTTGAAGATCAGAAGAATTGCATGGGAAGAGTAATGGGTTCTTTTATGCCAACTTGGTCAAAAGTAAATCTTGCAGAAAGTGGGTTAAAAATGAGACCAAAGTGTCTTTTAATAGCTTCTCTACTGGGTTGTGACTGACACCTCTGTGAATGTACAAGTATAGTAGGTTTCTTGTTGAGGAAAAAGGAAGTGACAGTGGAAGGAAGCAAGGACAGTACCAGATATGCTTTGTGTTAAAAAAAAATAAGACTTAAGACAGGATGATCAAGTAATCATAGGAAACATCTGAGGAGGGAGGAGAATACTTTTTTAAACTTGTTTACTGTTTTTTTAATCCACAGAAGACTCTAAGAGGAGTGCAAGTGCCATTTCTTCAGAAGTCAATGAACTGAGTGATGAGGAATATAAAACACCTCTTGCAACTCCTCCCAATACTCCACCTCCAGAATCCAACACCAATAGTGGCATCAAAATGTCCGAATTTACTGGAGTAGAAATAAGTGAAGAGCAGCTACAGGCACACTTAATGAGTAAAAAAATGTATGAGAGATACACTCTTTCTTTTATGGACCTTCAGATCATGGTGGGCCACGTGAAAGACAACTGGAAGCACGTTCAGGATAGTGATGTGGGTCCAACTCATGTGGTGGAAAAATTCAATGTTCACCTGCAGCTGGAGCGCAGACTGATATACACATCTGACCCAAAATACCCAGGAGCTGTCTTGTCTGGCAACCTGCCAGACTTGAAAATTCACATCAATGAAGACAAAATCCTGGCTCTGAAGAACTGTTTGTCACAGCTGAGTACATCTGAAGCTAAGTCTTCAGATGCCCTCCATTTAGGGAAAGACAAGATTTTTGCAGAGGTAGACCAGTTTGGCAGTTTGCACGATTCTGTAATGAATCTAACACAGAGTGTTGTCATGCTGGAGCAGCACACTCGGGAAGTTCTTGTTGAGTCCCAGCTGCTTTTGGCTGAGTTCAAAGTAAACTGTATGCAGTTGGGTGTTGAGAGTAATGGGCGATACATCTCTGTGCTCAAGGTTTTTGGCACCAATGCCCATTTTGTGAAAAGGCCTTATGATGCAGAGGTGTCCCTGACTGTCCATGGCCTGTTACTGGTTGATACTATGCAAACATACGGATCAGATTTTGATCTTTTGATGGCTTCTCATAAGAACCTGAGCTTTGATGTGCCAACAGGAAGCCTTCGAGACAGCAGGGCTCAGTCTCCAGTTTCTGGACCACATGATGCACATCCCATTGATGGTGCTGGTTTGGCAGAGAGATGCACTACAGCCTCCAACACCTCACCTGGTAACAGTGGAAAAGATCAAGAGTCCTTGATAAAATTGGAGTATCAGTTTGTGAGTGCAGAATGCCCATCGATGAACTTGGATAGCAGTCTGCAGGTGATCTCTGTACAGGTGAACAACCTGGATATCATCCTTAACCCAGAGACTATTGTTGAACTGATTGGGTTTCTCCAGAAATCTTTCCCCAAGGAGAAAGAAGATTCCAGTCCTCAGCCTTTAACAGCTGACATGGAGAGAGATTGGAGGGAACAGGAAACATTCCAGTCTACTTATGCACAGAACACAGAGGTAGCAGTTGATATTCACTGGTTAAATGTACTCCTCCTCAGGACAGTTGGCATGACAAATGGAGAAAAATACGGCAGAAAAATTGCAACAGCCAGTATTGGTGGCACCAAAGTCAATGTCTCCATGTGTAGTAAACTGGATGTGAATGGCTCTCTTGGGTGCCTTCACCTTATGGATCTGACCCAAGACAATGTAAAGAACCAGTATGTGGTGAGCATAGGGAACACAGGGCGGTATGAAAATCTAATTGGCGATGGAAATTTCTTGGAATCTTTTTTCTTTAGGCTTGATGATGGAAATAGCCTTCCAGATGCTTTAAGTTTCGTTTTCACAGAAAAGTCGAAAGAGGAGTGTTCTCTCAACCTCAAAATGGCCTCCTTGCACTACAACCACTCAGCCAAATTTTTGAAAGAACTGACTTTGTCCATGGATGAGCTGGAAGAGAATTTCCGCAGCATGTTGAAAAGTGCAGCTTCGAAAGTTACAACAGTCTTGGCAACTAAAACTGCTGAATACAGTGAAATGGTTTCTTTGTTTGATACCACACCACGATCACGAGATGTTGCCAGTGCAGAAGATAACGAAGGCGATGCATTTGGATCACAGTCCCTCAAAGCTGATACTATCAAGCTTATATTAAATGTAAACATTGAATCCCCAATTGTCTCCATACCTCGAAAGCCTGGTAGCTCTGAGCTGCTTGTAGGTCATCTAGGACAAATATCTATTCAGAATTTTGTACCAGGAGAAGATGAGTCCACAAGTGATAGGCTGCAAGTTGAAATTAAAGATATTAAGATGTATTCATTAAATAGTAGTCAATTTACAAACAAGAAGGTGCCTGCAAGTGAGATACCCCATGGGCCACATTCTTCATCAGGTTCTGCCAGCATTAACAGCCAGGAAGAATCTCATTTTACTCGTCATGACTTCTTTGAATCACTACACAAAGGCCATGGTATGTTAATCAGAGGAGTCTTAATTATAATATGAGTAGTATATATGTTAAAAATGTGTATTGACCATAGGTCTGATTGTATATTCTGCTGCACCCATCCTACTGAAACACATTGGTCAGTTTTAATGACAATGGGCTAGTTATTGTATTTCTATCCATTTTTGGTCTCCTAATCAAAAGCAGAATGGTGCCTTTTAGTCAGAAATTGAGCAAAACATAACCATAAAACCTTAGTCCAGCATTGCTCAGATTCTGAGCAAGTTCAATAGCTACTGTGTTACCTCTTCCATACAATATTTATGGCTAATCAGTTCACTTACTCTAATGTTGTTTTAATTTCACTTTCTCTTAAAGCTTTCCACATTCTGAATAACACCACCATCCAGTTTGAATTGGAAAAGATACCACTAGAGAAAGATTTGTATTTAACATTTCCTCTGTGTAATGAAGACTTTGAAATATCAAGCATTATGAAGATTGAAGGGAAATTTGTGAATCCTCTTCAGGTACAGAAATGTAGTTTTCCACTATCAATATAAAAATATTTCCCTGCATAGAAGTTAAGTATTTTTCAGGCCAGTGTCTTCAGGTTTAACATGTTGGTGGTTTAGAAGTCAGATCCTTGGTTACAAGAGACAGTCTTAAGTCATAATAATAAAAATGACCAATATTTAACCATGTTTGGGGACATTTTAGACATCTTTATGAATTAGTTTAACTTTTTCTTAACTTGAGCACAGAAGGAAAAGTGTCACTGTCCAAATAAGTTCATTTGCAGTTCTAGTTGAATCCAAGAATTAAAAGGCCATTTTCTTGAAAAAAATCTGTGCAAGAGCAGAGGTTTTTAAGCAGAGAAAACTGAAATTTCTAACACTGAGGAGACAAACAATGCTGGCTAAGTAGAATGTTTGTTTCATACATTACTGTGTAAGCTCAGGTGGTGAATTATTTGTAACTAACTCTGTGTGGATGATTTCTGCCCAGGAATACAAGGTATCCTATCCAAGGATCCCATCCCATGTGTTTCTGGGTGGTGTCATCTTGCAGAGCTAATACAGAAGAACTGTTTTGCTTCAGTTTTACATTATTTTTTTCTTGGATGAACTTAAAATTTTTGTGGTTTGGAATTCCACTTAGGAATTTTAGAGTATATGTATTGATTGCATTAATGTAGAGAGCTCCAATGTGGTGATTATTTCTTTTCTCTACATTATAGGTGGTGTTAGCAAAACATGTGTATGAACAAGTCCTTCAGACTCTGGATAATTTAATTTACAGTGAAGACTTGAACAAATTTTCAACCACTTCTGTATCTCCAACTGGTCTTAGTTCTCCTTCAGCATCACTTCACAGTACAAGCACAGACTTCTTGAGTGAACGGAAGGAAAATGGCTTATTCAGCCACTCTAGTTTTAATTCTGTTCCAAACAAGCCCTTAGCTATCAGGGAAACAAAATCTTTTACTCAAATTCAAGCAAACTTCCACATCTCAGAGCTCCAGGTCCAGTTAAGTGGTGATCTCACACTTGGGGCTCAAGGGCTTGTCAGCCTTAAGTTTCAGGATTTTGATGTTGAGTTTGCCAAAGATCACCCTCAAACCTTGTCCATTCAGATTGCCTTACGTTCCCTGCTGATGGAAGATCTCCTGGTAAAGAAACCAGACTCTAAGTATAAGAACCTCATGGTGTCCCGTGGAGCACCCAAACCATCCAGTTTAGCACACAAGGAATATCTTTCACAGTCCTGTCCCTTAGTATCCAATGCAGAATATCCAGATATGCCACGTTCCCTCCCTTCCCATATGGAAGAAGCACCTAATGTCTTTCAGCTCTACCAAAGACCAGTTTGTGCCTCCCGTAAGAAGCAAAAAGAAGATGCTGATTCTGAGTATCCTCTGACTCCACCTCCTTCTCCATCAGGAGACAGATCCAAGTTGCCCTGTGGAAAAAGTAACTTTGATGATTCATTAGTTCATATCAATATATTCCTAGTGGATAGGAAACATCCTGAATTTTGTTCTCGCTATAGCAAAATTAACCGTAGTGTAGATGTTGATTTCAATTGTCTAGATGTGTTAATAACTTTGCAAACTTGGGTAGTGATACTGGATTTCTTTGGGATTGGATCCACTGCTGATAACCATGCCATGAAGCCTCAGCCTGAAGATACTCAGCAGACAATCAAAGCAGAAATAAATTCCTTGTCAGCTTCTCAAGCCCAAGAGCCTGTAAACACTAAGCTGGATCTAAAGGTACACTTGAGATGCAAAGCAGTAATTGGATTGTTTGTCATAAACCATCTGGTTTATAGAAGATTTAGGTGACATTTACATCATGTGTTTTATATTCTAGTGGGGAGTGTAAATAAATGCAGAAACGGTTTTAAAATGTGTAGATGTAGTTGAAGAAAAAGAGTTATAGAAAAGCAGAACATTTGCAAAATGCTCCTTTGCTCTGTTACCCTCTCTTTAATGAAGAGAGTGCTTCAATATTAAAGACCTAACATGCTGCAGTTGACACTGTGCTGTTCTAGGTACTATGGAATTTATTTATGGAAAAAAGTCTATATTTTATAAAGATATATCCATATATGTTTATGCATCTATATGTATAAACATGTTTTTTTAAAAACACATGATGTAAGTGTATATAATATATCTTTGCCCAGAGGCTAATGGCTTTGCCCTGTGGTCTAATTTACATGTGACAAATCTTGAAAGAGAAGAAGATGAAGGTAACAGTGCTGGGATTTGTTCTTCTCCTGATCATTCTGAATTGCTTGGGAGACCCATGCATGTGCAAACAAGGCATTAAAAAGGTTGCTCTCCTTCAGTGTCTCCCAGTCAGATAATTGTTGTTTGCCATTCATGTGTTACAGTGAAATTGTCTTGGAAAAAAAGCTAAAAGAGATGTTCAAGCTCTGAAGTCATGTTTTTCATACCAATTTGTTCCTCTTTTGTTTGACCAGGTCCATTCTTTATCCTTAGTCCTGAATAAGACAACCAGTGAGCTTGCTAAAGCCAGTGTGGCAAAACTTGCAGCTCACTTGGAAGTGATTGGTGAGTAGATTGAAGGGCTCAGGTTGTTTGCAGCTTAAAATAAAATAAGGTGTGCACTGTAATTGTGATTTTAAATGTTTTTATTTTGCTGCTCGTTGGGTTTTTGTTTGTTTTTTCTGGGCAGAATGTACATTCTCCTCCCACTGCTTCTTCCTTTGCTTTTATAGGGTGTATTTTAAATCATAATTTAGATTATGTCAAACCTTTCATCATTTTAGCTACAATTGGCTACGATTTTAATACTTAATTTTCACAGAGCAGAACAATAGTTTTTATTACTGTTCTAAAGGAAAAAACAATGAGTTATATCTAAGTTTCACAAATCAAAGTGGTGTAATCACATAATGTGTGTAAAGCCTAGAGTAATATGTGTGTTACTATAATCTTTGTAGCAGAAACAATGGTTTTCTTTGAACTTGAGGTTTAATGTTTAATTGTATTGACTTAATTAATTACTTGTAATGAGGGTATCCCACTAATAGAAACTTTTGGGGTTTAGGAACTGATCTGTGTTTGAGGATCCTGATTCTGTCCTTTGTTTTGCAGAGGGAGATTTAGCCTTGCAGGGAAGTATTGGAAGTCTGTCCTTAAGTGATCTTACATCTCACGGAGAATTTTACAGAGAACGTTTCACTACAAGTGGTGAAGAGGCACTCATTTTTCAGATCTTTAAGTATGAATTTAAACTTTTTGTTACTCAATATTAGCTTTTCACTCTGTTAACTTCCAACCCTCCAAAAAACCCCAAAAGTCAAACAAACCCAAAAAACCCAAGCCCACAACTGTCAGGACTGCATGATGGGACTCTTGGGACTTAGAATATTTTCAGTTATAAACTTAGGATTTTTAACTTATCTTTGTCTTGCAATGTACAATGAAATGGAAAAGGAAAAGTAGTATTTTATTTCCTTCTAAAGCTGTATGAAAGTATTTACATGATAGTTTGTTCCTACCTAAAACAGGTTGGTTTTTTTTTAAAGTTGGAAGAGGTTTTCAACTGATGAAATAGATTTTCCCTTGCTCCTTGATTTTAGAATAAGGGGTTTACTTTTGTCATAATGTAAATTTGAATTTGTTTATTATGTTTTAAGAAATGGGTCTTGTGATGTTTCCTGGTTTTCCAATTAATCAGATTAGAGATTATCCAAGTAATGTTACGGAATTGATTTCAAATATGACAGCACACTGATACAGAATTGAATGTACACATTATCCTGCAGTGGAGTAGTTGCTTTAAAAGCCACTGTTCTGATAGATAATCACCAAAAGTCTATCTGGTATGCAGAGATTAAAATTCCAAAATGGAGAATTTTCCTATCTGCTCAATTAAAATTCAACAGCACTTAAATATACAAAATTTAGAAGTAATTAACACAAACCCGACTTTCCACGTCTGCAACTGAAATAGTGTTAATTACATGCTGTGAACATTAGTTAAATCTATCTTATTATTTAAAATGCAGCAAAATGCCTTAGTTCTGCTTCTAAAATGTAGCTAAAGATGGGTAAATCTGACTTCCACCCCTTCTCCCAGGTACGGGAGGCCGGACCCGCTGCTGCAGCGGGAATGTGACGTCCGTGTGTCCCTGCGCATGGCCTCTGTCCAGTATGTGCACACCCAGCGCTTCCAGGCCGAGGTGGTGTCCTTCATCCAGCATTTCACTCAGCTCCAAGATGTCTTGGGAAGGCAGAGAGCAGCGATTGAAGGACAAACAGTATGTCTGGGCCTTTTTTTTATGCTTTTTTATGCTTTTTTGCAGCTGAAATGTAATATATAATTTAGGTTAATGCATCAGGTCAAGTGAGTTGAAATGGTGGGAGGTTTTAGAGTTTTGGTGTTGGTAGAGAGTTCTCAGGCTCATCTTGTAGTCATGAAACCTTAATTAGGAGCATCCTGCTGCTGTTTGAAGGTGCAGAATACCAAATTTGCAAACTTGAGTGCCTGGTGATGCCTCAAGGCATCACTGGTTTCTGCAGGATGCACTGGACAGAAAGGGTCAAGGTTTTATCTTGCTTTATTCTTCACTGTTCACCAGGTAATAATACTGAATTAGGAGAGCCAGGTGAGAAGTTGTGTTCCACTCAGGTGAATGTCTCTGATTTAGTTTGATGTCTGGTAGGCTGAGGAAATCAGAACTTCTGCATGGTAGAGTGTATGAATATAGAGATTGTAGAGCAAGATAGAGTCTATCAATATAGAATATATAGGGCATGATAGAGTGTTTCAATAATCAGGCCAGCCACAGACTCCACAACCTAATGTGGGAGTAATTAATACAGTCTTCTTTTAATAGAAGCTTCTCATAATTGAAGGAAAATCAGTGAATACTTGGATATTAAAATGCCTCATTGTGTATCAGGTGGGAAGTTTGAATCTGATTTTGAAACATCTGTTCTAAATGATGGGGCTTTGCTTTTTGCAGATAATTTTTCTTAAGTAGCATGTTATATAGTGAGCTGAGTAGTGTCTGTTCTGCCTCTAATTTCAGGGGTGAGAGGGCATATCACTCCTGAGTGCTGCATCTCTTGCACACATTTTTCCTGTTTACATCATAACAGCTTTTAAATGAGTGTTTATTCTCTGCCTAAAACAAGAGTTTGAGGAGTTTTTGTTGGTTGCTTTGTTGTTGGTTTTTTTTGGTATAAACTCTTATATCTTAATTTTGTAAATCAAGGGTAGTGATCCTGAGTTCAGTGCTAATCAGTGGGAAATAATCACCTGCTTCCTGCAATTTTTATAATTATTTTTTAAATGTAATTTTGCTCTTTTCAGGTGAGAGATAAAGCCCAGAGAGCTTCCCGAGTTCTTCTTGATATTGAGGCTGAGGCTCCTGTTCTTCTTATACCTGAGAGCTCCAAGTCTAACAGTCTTATTGTAGCTAATCTGGGAAAACTGAAAGTGAAGAACAAATTCCTGTTTGCAGGAATGCCAGGCACCTTTTCATTAAAGAACAAGGTAGGAACATTGCTTCTTAATTTAGCAGCTTGTAGTTTTGCTAGTTCTTGTGGATTTTATTTCAAAATCAAAATAGTAAATGATTCTTACATTTTACTTTATATATTGAATTTATAGTTCTGGTAATGAGAGTGTGTGCCAGTGTGCTGGGAAACCTTACAGATTTTCCTTGCTGCTGATTGTGCTGTGCTGCCTTTCCTGCCTTGAGCTTCCAGCCTGAGGCATTGGGGCAGGTGAGCTGAGTGTTTTGAGAGAGCAGAGGGAATAAAGGAGGCTGAACTCACTCCAGCTGCTCTGGTGAGGAAGCAGGACCCAACAGGGTGTACACCTGAACGTGGGACAAAGATGGGCTTTCAGCTCACCCTCTTTGGTTACTCCAGCTGTTCAAATTTCCACACTGTGAACTGCAGAAGCAGGGGTCTGTGTTGGCTCTAACACACTGGAGAACAGAATTTGGTTTATTTTTTCCTGTCTGCTCTCAGTGAAACTGAGTGTGCACAGTTGCTTTGATGAGGTGAAACCTTGGGAAAGGTTTCCAGTGGCTGTACACCTGGCAAAGCACAGGAGTGGCTGGTGCTGCTCTTGAGAGATGCAGCCACAAAATTTGGGATAAGGAAGATGCATCTTGGATGGCTTTCTCTGTCTAACCCATTCATCAAAGTAGGGAGTTGTCTGGGAACCCCCTAATGCCATTTTGAAGGGATTAGAAGTTAGATGGACAAAATTGCTGCAGTGGATTTGTGGTGTGTCTGTTGCCTTCATGTGATTGGTATCTACCTGTGACTTTGCTGTGAGGAGCTAGTGGACTGTGATGTTGGGTTGTTTCCTGTACTGTAGTGTACAAGTACAGGTTTGTAAGCATTAGACTCCTAAATTAACATTATAAGTTAAAGACAGCATGCACAATAATTTTATTTCAGCCTAAAAATACTGTGTTATGTAGAAATGTAGGTGTTTGGAATGGGATTAGGTGGGGTTTGGCATTTTTTTGGTTGGTTTTGTTTTCATTTTTCCTCTGTCCTATGTTTATTTTTGAGGATCGGATTTTACAAGGCAATGCATACAAGGATCCTGTTTTATTTGAGGTATTTCACATCTTTATAGCAGTGTTCAGGTGCTCCTCATTCATTCTATAAAACAGAAAATATTCTTCTGGAATTTAGCACTTAAAGCTACTGCATTTATTAAAATTTATGTTTCTGTTCTAAAAGTTTTGCTGAATTCTATAAGAATTGGATGTAAAGTTTTTGTGGTGTGGTTTTTATGCATGTCTGAGGAGCTGCTAATTTGGATTTAATTGCATAAATTCATAGATTTATAGATGATGTGATGATTCTCCTTTGCATGCACTTTTCAGTCTTCTCTTTACAGTATGAAGTTAAATGTTAATATCCTCAACTTTTTTTTTTCCTAAAACCCTTGATTGTGTTTACAATTAATTTTTCCATTTTTTTCTAATATTTAAAAACCATGTAAGGCAAGAAAATATTAACAATTAAAATCAGAGAGGAAAGTTTATGATAGGGATTGATGTGACATCAGGAACTGGATACAGAAGGAAGATGGTAAATAATAGTAACAATACAGGGGCAGGGGCAGGGTGAGCAATCTTAGAGTAAGGGCTGAGTAGATCACTAAAGATGATTGCAGTCTGCATGTGGGACACGAGGTTAATTAAATTAATTGAAATGATTGATAGATAAATCCCAAAATTGGCTTTGGAGTATAAAGGTGGTGTGTAAACCTCTTCCACCAGACCAATCTCAGAGTGGTTGGGGTCATTCCATCACAGGAGGCTGTCAGATTGGTCAAGCAGGATTTTTGGGAAAAGAAATTTCTAATGTTGATGTGACTCTTTTTGTAGTGGAATTTGCAGGTTTTTGATGCAAGACAGCTCATGGATTTCCACTGGAAATGAAATGTGGTGGTGGGGAGATGTCTAAAATATTTTACATGACTATAAATGAACTTTTCTTCTTTCACCAGTGAGGAATTTACCATTAAATGGAGAGATTTATCCAACCTTAAACTGCAGGAGAATTTTGGGACACATTTTGGTGTGTCAGCTGAAGTATTTAAAGTGCATAAAATGTGCATGTATAGAAGTGTTAGTTCACATACTGTAATAAAATAAGAAGTTGATGACATGGTCTTGCAGAAATAATAGTATATATTTTTTTCATCACCTGAGAAATGGCTTTAAATATTTAACAGTCTTTATTCTGCAGAAATGTTTAATATCATGACAGTCTTACCCCTCTGTTTTGGTGTTAATTTCATTTACATGAGAGTTTTTCAGTTTTATGCTTATGAATTAGTTTCTCACTGAAAAGATTCCACAGCTTTTGGAGGAAGGTTGCTGAAATAATCTTTTTTTACAAAGAAAATGTTCTCATCTGCTGTTAAGGCAATAGGAGAAAAGTTTGGCCATTTTTTTTGCAGCAGAAGATACTGGAATTCTGGTAATTTGTTTCAGCTTGAACCTTGGTGCATTGCTTCCTTAGAATTTAAATTAAAAATCTAATGTTAATTTCTTTCATTAACAGGATTCAGTTCAATTTTCCTCTCCTATGGGAACCCCAAAACACAGCATGAAGAAAACAAGTGCTGATGAGTCCAAATTAGCTATGGAAGGATTGGTCATGAAAAAACCATCAGGGACAAACATTCCTAGGCTGAAGAGTGAGCCTGCAGTGAGCACATCGAGTAAGCAGCCAGGACAGCCATCAAAGCTGCCTGTTGCCCCAAACCCTGAGAGCCCAGGTATGTGAGAGCAGTAGGATGGTTTTGCCTTGTAAAATACTACAGTGACATATTGCCTTTATGTGACACTGAAAAAGTATGAGGCTCTGAGTCTGAAGATGGTAGATTGGAGAAGAAATGACTTCTGAGCTTTAAGGCTGAGTTTTTTCAGCTGAAAGGATTAGGGAGTTATAGTTCAGCTTCTGGAAGAACAGTCCTGCAAATTGGGTGTGTTTTGACATGCATATTGCACACATACAGTACATTCCTAATGTAAGTTAGGCATTTCTGTGAGTGAGCTTGGTATCTGATAGTTACAGATATTGATGAACATGAACAAAAAAATAAAAAATGTAAAATAAAATCAAAACTAAAAGTAGGTTGCATTAGTTTTGAGCCCATTTTATTTTTCTTCCTTAATGTGTTATCTCCTGTGTACTTGCAGAGGATCACATCTGCCTCTTAGACTGCATTGTGGTTGATCTGCAGGACATGGACATCTTTGCTGCTGAAAGATACCAGAGAGAGTATTCCAAGGCTGTGGAAGACACCATTGCAGATTTGAGCTTTCCATCCTACTTGGTGAGGCAGACAGGAGAGAGCCTGCTGACAGAACCCTTCAGACTGAAGTTAAAAGTAGAGAGAAACTTGGACAAGTGAGTTTAAACAGGGTCACTTTGTGCTGTCACCTAGAGCAGTGTTTTAGATGCCTTTTGTTGTATCCTAAAGGAATTGCCTGCTCTGTTGGAGCTCCTGGAAACGCTGAGGTTTCCTCTCTGTTGCAGGGAGCTGAGTCACACCGTTGCAGACATTTCAATCCATGGCAATCTGTCCTCAGTGCACTGCTCTCTGGATCTGAACAAGTACAAACTGATCCGTGGGCTGCTGGAGAACAACCTGGGGGAGCCCATCGAGGAGTTCATGCGCCCTTACGACTTGCAGGATCCAAGGATTCTTGTAAGAGGAGCTACATGCAGCTGAAATTCTCTTGAAATGTCTGGGGGTGTGTTCATTTTGCTGATGGCAGCAATGTTCAAAGGACAAATAAGCTCTCTAGATCAGTGCTGTGAAAATGAGTCATTTTCAAGTTAAAGGCCACAGTGTTGTGAAATGTACCATTCCCCAATAATGGTTAATGAAACTCTTTGGAGAAGAAAGACACCACACAACAGCTGTTTACATTTTTCTGAAATACAGTTTAATTCAGAGATGAAAGTTAAACAATTGCTCTGAAAAAGAATGTTGTTGTTTTCCACTTTCAGACAGTTTTGAGTGGAGAAGTGTATACTTCCATGTCATTCCTCATTGACATGGTTAATGTGAGCCTGGAACTGATGGATCCAAAAGGAAAAGATGGATGCAGCTCTTTAGCCAGGTATGAATGCTCTTCTCTTACTCACTACCTTATCCTAAATTCTATGCTCACATAAAAGATACAAGACCAGAATTGAAATAATACAATGGAATTACATGGAATGGAATACTGTGGAATTACAGTTTAATAATGCAGTGAAATGGAATTTCTTAATTAGAGTCCAAACTAAGTGTTTGAGCTGCTCTGAAAGATGAAAGGGAATGACACTGTTCAAAAGATATGGTCTGTCTTTCCAGTTATCCTTGAAATAACAGCCCAGTAATCAGTTTATTTTCCCAAGAGAAATAGTATTTTAATTAAGAAAGTGATACAAGGGAAGGTTAAAAAATCAGATTTCTGCTGTGTTGGCTTGTTGGGTATTTTTTAATCCAGAAGGTTTTTTTATCAGTGTAAAATATTACTACATTTAGTACAAATCTGTTTTCTATCTCTATGACATGGGACATAATTGTAGTTGTTTTAGAAAATACTTAAATTAAAGATTTCAGCAGTGTGCCATACTTGTAAAGTAAGGGAATTTATTCCAGGGAATAATTAAACTCTAAGTCCCTTTGGTGTGTTGTTTTGCTTTTTATTCTCCCAGGTTTGACTTTAAGAAATCCAAGTTGCTTTTTGAAAGTTCTTCAAACGGAACAAAGTCTGTAAATCTGGTCTCTCATTCCATGATGGCCTTTGACACTCGTTATGCTGGACAGAAATATGCTACAGGCCCCCCAAATGTCTTCAATTGCATCTTTCAGTCATCAAAGAACACCAGCAGCCCAGGAGCAATCCAAATTGAATTGCATTTCAGGTTAGTAATTCTGGGATTTGTTTGTTTTTACCAATGACATAATCAGTATTGTCCTGGTTTTAATACACCTGTTACTATTGTAGATAAACATGAGGGCATTGTATTTCAATTTTATTTTTGGAGTGATCAGTGGTACTTGATAGATTGAAATCTGCAGTTATTAACTCTCTGGAAGTTGCTGAATTTTTTTTTTTCTTCTTCACTTGTTGCAATAAAATTTGTGTTTAAAAGTGTAATCAAATCAGATGAAGGTTTGACCTATTAAAATCAGTAGTGCTTAAAATTTGGTAAGTCTGGCCTATCACTTGTATGTGTGCATAAAACCAGTTTGTAGAATTTTTAATATAAGATGCATAAAAGCTGTTTCCCAGCAGGTGTCACACATGGTTTTCTGAGAGCATCAACACAGACAGAAATGGCACCTCTTTCAAAAACAATCTCTGTATTCTCTTCTGTGTTCTGTCCTACCCTGCTTGTTTTCTCTTACCTATTTTGATCTATTTTAGTATTGAAAATGAGAATATAATGTCAGTATTTACCTTTATCAGCATGGTGATTTTTTGAGGAATATTAACTACCAAAAAAGAGGGTGAAGTTAAATGACTAGAGATGTTACTTTCACTTCTGATCAGAAAGCTGACCAAGCTCATCTTTCTCACTCTCATATAATTATGATGCCTTTTGAAACAGTTGTAGAAATAATGTAGAAAAAAAAATAAATTGTGGATTATTTCAGTCCAGTAGAAAATTCTGGAGACATTTGTTCATAAAAACCAGCTAAAAAAACCTTGGCAATTGAGAGAAATTTTTTTTTGAAGATTTGCATGCTGCATTACAGTTTTAGGTACCTAAAAAACGTGTTCAGAAAGAAACCAACATTTCAATTTGAATAAAACTAAAATGGGATTTACTAAAAAATACACCCTAAAAAAACCCCAGATGGTTTTCACAGAACTGTTGAGTCAGTGGGCAGCTAGATTAGACACAGTTAGTGAGTTTGCACAGTACAGCCTAATCTGGTTTATGAGTGAGAGTTTCAGGAATCTTCTTCCCAACTGTTGTGATTTTAAATTTCAGCTGCAGCAGCATGTGGTCTGTTTTCAGTGGTGAGAGCATCCTTGGCAGTAGATGTAAGGGCTGGCAGAACTCAGTGATAGTGTTCTACTGACTGGTGCCTCTTGAAATATCCTGGAGAGCCAGGGAGGGTTACAGGCTTTTGCTTTTGGAAGCAGCACAGGCAGAGCCTGCTCCCCACCAAGGCATCTCAGTTCTTTGGAGATTTTATAGTTCACAGTGTGCTGGATTGAAAATTGGTTCATGGTATTTAAGTACTTAGATGATTTTCCAGTTAGCATGATCAAATGTAGCTGGTATTCCAGATCACAAGGCCAAAAACACTTTATCTCTCCTAGCCAGAGCTGCAGAATGGGATGCTGGGAGCTCAGGCAGGCTGACATTTTTTCTGAATGACAAACCAGCAAAATGCTGTCAGGGTGTGACAGGAAATTCATGTTGTACCTCTTATCTGGGGGCCAGCTCTGAGTTTCACACACAGAATGTTAGGTTTGATACCCAACAGTCATAAAATGATAATAAAAAAAGGTTTTAAGATCTGAGATTTTGAAAATTAATATTGATAATGTAAGTGTGGTAAAGGAGCTTTCATGAATTTCCTGTCATGTAGCTTTTCAACTCATCTCTTGTACCATTATGGCTTAGAATTTGTGCAGTTAAGATCTGTGGGTACTGCAAATTGCTGAATTTCAATCTGTTTTAATATATATATGTATGTATGTATGTATTTTAAAGACCAGACACTGTAAACCAAGTGTACCCCTATAAAATGCTGTATAATTCTTACCAGATACTGATAGTTTTCAGCATGATTTAAAATATCTGCAGGTTGTAAAGTTCACCTGTGTGCTCCTCCCTTCTTAAAAGGTCTACTAAGGATTCCTCCAGTTTCACAGTTGTTCTGAACAATCTTCGTGTGTTCCTGATATTTGACTGGTTGTTACTGGTTCATGACTTTTTATACACCCCTGGAGACACCAAAAAGCGAGAAAATCCCCAGCGAACCTGCATCAGTGACACAGCTGTTGTTCCCAAAACTGTGAAAAGTGGAGTGGTTACCAAACGTTCCTCACTCCCTGTGACAGCAGAAAAGCACCTGGAAGTCAGGGTTAATGTGACAGGTAAATGTGCTCTTCTCTGGTGCTTTTGTAGGAGTTTTTCTCATTAAAAGCCATATTCTGGTGTAAAACCAGGTCCATTAAATTAAATTAAGAAACCTGCTGCATTTGCCTGAAGTACATTAATGATGCCAACTGCCCTGTGAGTTTTTTGTCTTTTATTTTTTTTGTTAAGGAACTGAATTTGTGGTTGTTGAAGACATGTCCTGCTTCGATACCAATGCAATTATTCTGAAGGGAACCACTGTTCTCACTTACAAGCCCAAGTTGTTAGATCGTCCTTTCTCTGGCAGTTTGTTTGGCATTGAGGTAAGAAAAATAAATTTCCTTCTGTATTAGATCTAAAATTAGAGGAGTTTGTGAAGATTCTTTACTAAAAAGATATATACAAAAGGAATAGTACACAGATTCCTTTGGAAATTTGTTGGTTTCTCATCAAATGCTCTCACTTTTCAGCAGTTTTAAGAGTAGTTTTACATTGTTTCTATTAAAACATTGTAAGACTTGACTGTAGCCTCAAAATATTGCTAGCTCTTGCCAGGTCTGCTCTCTCAGTTCATAATTTTTTTGAAATTATTTGCAATTTTTAGGTGTTTTCATGCCGGTTAGGAAATGAGCAAGAGACTGCACTGTCAATCATTGATCCAGTACAGATTCATATGGAACTTATTGGGAATTCTTCCTACCCAAGTGGTTCAGGACTGCTGGATGCTTTCAATAGTGAAGATTTTCCTCCTATTCTAGAGGTAACATTAAAGGCCTGAATAAAACTGCTTGCAGTAGGGAACACTAGCAAAGACATTTTTATGCCCAAGGATTCAGTAGAAGACTTTCAAATGCATAAGAAAAGAATAAGGTAATTTTTTCCTGAAATGGAAAAGGAAAGGAAGGAAGCATGCAGAAAGTGCTCTTAGTGGTAATGAAAAAAGTGATTTATGGGATATGTTACAGAGAATAATACTGGGGGAAAGAAACAGACTGATTATATAGGCTTATGGTATTAAATACTTACTAATAACCAAAAGAAAAAGATACTTTTCTGTATTTTCTGTTTCTAATTATTAGGACATATTGAAGGAAATTATATTTAAAGACATTTTTTGCCATTATATCAAAGTAAAACTTCTTTTCCCTGAGATGTAATGCTTTTGGTTGTTGGTAAATAATAGCATGTTTGATAATTTTATTGTTGGATCTTTAAAACAGCATAGTGGTCAAATTGTAACACTAAATTTAGTCATCCTTTGGAAAAAGCTTATATTTATCTGAAGTATTTAAGAAAAATGTATAGAAAAAGGCAAGTGAATCTTATATTCTGATTTTTCATTTAGATTCAGTTGCAAGCACTGGATATCAGACTGTCCTATAATGATGTTCAGCTCTTCTTGGCAATTGCAAAGTCAATTCCCCAACAGACGAGCGCAGCTCTGCCTGACCCGGCTGCCCCAAGTGCTGCTGATCCCTCCAGTTCAGCCCTGGGGAGTGAGACCTTGGCACATGAGACCAGAGATGGATCCAAACGTGTGCTGGATCCTGTTCTTGGTATGTTTTTCACTGTTGGAGTGAAGACAATCTTATATCTAAAGGAAATTCTACAAGGTGAAGCTAATCTATGTGTTTGACACAAAAGATGTTGGTATCTTTGTGGTGTAAGGCCCTTGTTGGTTAGAACTACCTAAATGCATTGTCCTGATGATACCATAAAAAATGTAAAAGCAGGGCTGAATCATGTGCTTTTCCTACAAGTTACAAGTTTAAGTTACAATCTTAAACAAGCAAACCCTTATTTTTCATCCAGATATATCTTGAATTCAGAGATGAAAACAAATAGATAACTGCCAAGGGTTTATGCTTGGTTAACTGTTCATTGCAGAGGTCCAGCTGGCTCGCCTCCAGGAGCTGGGATTCTCTATGGAAGATTGTCGTAAAGCTCTTTTGGTCTGCCAAGGTAACATCAGATATTCTTAGCAGGGGTTTGCACATTGTTCATATTACCTTAATTGCAATTAAGTAAAGCCTTTAGACTGTCAGGTGGCCATGCACAGGCACTGTTTCTTTCTTTAGAATGTCTTTGGCTCTGTGCTGGCCTGTAGTCTTAAACATTCTTCTTCCTGTTTCTGCTACTGTGTAAAATCCAACCTCTAAAGATTCTTTCTGCCCTTTGGGATGTCATGTGTGGGGTGCTTGAGGGTATTTTTGTTTGGGAGTTCTAGTTGTGTTCAGGCTGGTAACTTCTATGCTGCACCAATTTCTTGCTGTTACACCTCTTCCTCTTGAGAGCTTGTGTTCTCATCTCTCCCTTTTAAAATCATATTTCTTTTCATGAAAAGAAGACAAAATTTTAACATGAGTGATTCTTTTTTCCTTTAGCACCATCATGCTTCCCACCTTATCTATAGGCATGCATAAAGTTCCAGTTTTTTATTACATTTACAAACTTCAAAACACATCTCTTAGGATATATCAATGTGTTTATAATCTTCTCATATTTATGTTACAAAATAGAGCAGCTTCAAGGTACTGCTGAGAATGTTTTCTTAAGAGAGAGGGAATTAGTTTGCTTCTATATGATTTTTACTAAGTATAAGTCTTTGAGAAAGTAGGTGATGGTTGATTGGTTGTTTGCTTTTATCTAAGGTGACTTGAAAAAAGCAGCAAGTTGGTTGTTTAAGAATGCTGATCCTCTGAAATCAGTTTCCCAGACCTCTTCTGGTCGAGATAGCCAGGGGATTGTGCCCTTCCAGTTCGTCTCTGGAGTGAAAATAAAGGCAGAAAGTGTCTGCATCTGCTTTATAGATGACTGCATGGACTGTGACGTTCCCCTGGCTGAATTAACCTTTTCACGTGAGTATCTGGTTCTGCCTTGGCTTTAAATGACTGTCAGGTCTGGCTGTGTTCAGCATCATGCTCCTGTTTGTCAGGACTTGTCAAATTTCAACTGCCAGTGTCTTGGTGGTGCTTGTGCAGGGTATTGGGGGTTCCTTTATCTCTGTTTAAGTTTTGGTTTTAAGAAGATTGCAGTCTTTGTAGGGTTAAGATTCTGGTTTCCCCTTTTTTCATCACAAAACAAATGGAATCTGTCCTCAGCAGAATCCTTGGGAGGCTCTGTATTGTAAGGTGTGGCTGTTTGCAAATGTTATTTGAAGAGTATTATGATGGGCTTTTTGTACCATTTCACTTTAAAAGACAAGACAAAACCTTCCATTGCTTGCTTGACAGTTCACAAAATCAGGAAGTTTGATTGTTTTACATTAGTTTAAATTTCACTTTTCTCTTATTTTTCTCACAGGTTTGAATTTTCTCCAACATTTGAGAACCAGCCCTGAGGGCTACGCTCATTTTACCCTCTCTGGAGATTATTACAACCGTGAGCTTTCAGGTGAAATACCTGGGGGGTTGCTGTTTTCTCCTTTAAGTTTAGGAAACAACTTTTCCTACTACAGGAGCCTGAAGTTCACCCACTACGAAATGCCTCTAAGGGAATAGGGAAAGGTTGACTTTTGGGACTGTGTGTGAGACAGTGTGATCCTAGACAAGATATCCTGATTTAAGATCAGTTGGAGGGATGTGGAAAGTGGAGATTTTGCTGATATGAAAGTGGCACTCAGGTTTTCAAATGGAATAGCAAAGGAAGGTTATCCAGCAAAGAAACAGTTTTATAACAAGCTGCATTGTCTCTGCATTCTGTTCTCTCTTTAATTGTTTGGTGCATTCAGTTTATTACTTATTTCAGGAAGGAAGAGCATATGAGGGCAGGTGATTAGGTTGAAGACAAAGGGTTAACATAAGAAGACCATCACAATTTATGTTTTAGATACAAAAAAGCAAGTTAGGCCTCAATACAGGCCAGATACTGACAAAAGAAGTAATCTAGTTGTGTGGGTTTTTAAACTTAGAAACTGAATTTTCTGTTACATTACTGGTGACAAGCACTCTGGAGTTATCTGTCAATAGCAAGGTAATATTTTTTGTTTTAAAATATACCTTGTTTTTAAAAACATGTAGGGTGGTTTTTTAATAGCTTCTAGACCTTTATCTTTTGTGATACTGAATAATAGCCCATGTAACATGTAATTGTGTGAAAATCATTGTCAAAGCTATTTGAGAGAGAGCTTAATTCCAGCTAGCTTAAATATAAAGCTTTAATTGCCTTCTAATGCTTTAATTGGAAGATATTTCTAAAATACCCTACATATAGTATACATGGTCTAAATGGAGGAGCTGGACCAAATTTGTATTAGATATTAAATTAAATCCATAGGCTTGCAACTTCATCTTGAACACAGATTAAATATACTTACACAGATGAAATGATCTAATTATGAAAGTTTCATTATTAAATATGTAAAGAGCATTGCAGTGTGGCCTCCATGTGTGTAGCAGAGGTGATGGTTTGTGTTTCTCTCAGGCTGGGAGCCCTTTATTGAGCCGTGGCCGTGTTCAGTGTCTTGGCAACAACAAGCTTCGAGCCGCCTGCACCCTTCCCGCCTGAAGCTGGAGGTGAAGGCCAAACCACGGCTGGATATAAACATCACCTCTGTTCTCATAGGTATGTGGGAATATTCCCTGAGAGCAGCACTCTACAGTCTGCTTTTCACTGCTGAAAATGACAGACATCTGTAATTAAAGTGCTGCTGGCATCCCGTGGAGGGAGCAGGACTGGCCCAAGTCCCTCCATTCCCAGGATGCTGTACCAGGTGTGTGTTTAGGCAGCCTCTGTTCTATCAGATGGTGTCAAAGTGTAAAGACATGAGCTGATATGACATCTAACATATGTTAGAGCTTAGTAGGAGTTTTTCCTCTGGTCATATGAATTTTATCAAATTTATATGTTATTTGAAATTTATTTTTAATCAGAAACAGGCTTTCATCTAAAGCTTTCCATACTTCACAGGGCTTAAAAATATTTTGATAAGCTCATCATTTTTCAGTATATTGACAGGTGTAGTGGGGAGCTACTCATTTCAGTTCTTCAGTTTCTGAGTACCTGAGCTGTCAATTCCCATCTCTGGAAATCAAAATATTTTGTTTGTCATTAAATCCAATTTCATGTGAGCTTCTGCATTGTGGAGCTCTAATTCTGTCCTAATAATACCCAGGAATATTGTTGCTAACTCAGAATTATTTGGTGGGCACAAAAATATTAAAATATATATATAAAAATAGAAAAAATATAATAATATAAATATCTATAATATAATATATATTATATATATTATATACATTATATTATAATATATTATATTATTATATATAATATATAATAATATATAAATATATAAAAGTATAAATATAATATAAAATATATAAAAATATAAATATAATATAAAAATATAATGATATAAAAATATAAAAAATAATGCCAACAGCTGAGCTTGGAGATATAACAGAAAAGCCTTCCTTGGTCCTTTATCCCCCAAGGAGAACCTGAGGGGCTGGCAGAAAAAGAGGGAGCCAAGGTGGCAGGAGGAGAAGCAAATCAATGATTCCTAAGATGATGCTTTTTAAAAGCAGTGATAATAAGTGGTGAGGCTGGTTTGTGATTAATATTGTGCCAGAGGACTCAACTGGTGTCTTGATATTTATGCAGGAATGTGCCTCTTAAAAAGAAGCAAACCCCAAAACCCCTAGGAAGTACTTTTAACATGAAAATATTTAAGGTTAATTGCCTTGGCAGGGAGAGCTCTTAGATTGACACAGGAGTATCTTAAGAACATGAAACTCCACTGAAAGTTTTTTTAAAAAATAAAATCTTAGGGATATATATTTTTTTAAGACACTGCTGTGATTTTATGAGCTGCTGTTTGTCTTTAACTTATGTAAGTGACTCACAGAAAAGGCAGGGAAGTGAAACTTCTGCTTTTAAAGTGGAGCAACTTGAGTGTGATGAATTTAACACACTTTCAATGACTTTGTTTACTGCCACCTTGGAGACATTGGCTGTCTGTGCTTACATTCCTCTAGAGCAATACACATGTACCAAGCAGTCCTGGATGGAAGATTATTGTAAACAGGAGAAAGAAGTGAATGTAATCAGCTCAGAAGATTGGATGGGTTCTTCGGTGGATCCCCCATGTTTTGGGCAGAGTATGTTGGTCATTAATCACACTTTATTTGAAACAGTCCTGACACTCACAGTCATCTGCCTAATGTATTACAAACATAAGTATTTTTGGCTTCACAGAATACAGTGATTTGTTAGAGATGTTTGGCAAAAAAAAAAAAAAGACAAAAAAGCTGTTTTCTGTTCAATTATGTTCAGTTCTTTTAGAACAAAAAGCTTTCTGGCTGCTTAGCTTTGAGTAAAAGCTTTGCAGTGCTAGTTCTGCTTCCTTTCTGTCTGCCACTCTCAGTTAATGAGTGAGTCTCATGTCAAGGATTAAATCAGAGTATTGAGTTTAGGCTGTGGGCAGTTCAGAGAGGATCTTTTTCTTTCTGTACCCCAGAGACCTAAAACAACTGAGTTTCTGGAAAAAACAGTCATGAAATAGTCACCTGAGTAACAACTCTTGATATGTGGCAGGACTTTTCAGCTTATTTTCTCCCAGAGTTCCTTCTGGAAGGAATTTTATCAATTCAAATGCCAGCTTAGTGTAAGCAAATGGGTAGAGACTCACAAGTGCATGATGTGTATCTTCCCTTCAGCATGCAGGGGAAGATCTGCCTGTATTTGTGTGCATTTTCTAATCTGCTAACTTTGTCTTTCCTGTCTGCCAGGCCTTCCTCTTGTGTACCTTAGAACTAGGAGTACAGCCAGTTTGACTAACCTAGAGCATCAGATCTATGCTAGAGGTACTGTACAGCACACAGACACCAAAAAGGTGGTTTTCATCTTTGGAAGGTTCTTGCACAATAAACACTGTGCTGTATGTGGGACTTGCTGGTGGATTGGCCTCTATATTTAAAAATAATCAAAACCCAAAAAGCCCTCAAGCCAAATAACATGACAGCTGCTTTTCTTTTAGTCTGCTAAATTTAGTATTTTTAGTATTAGTGTATTTCATGCTGTCTTTCTTTGGGTCTTTCAGGAAAGAGTGGAGAAATATAACCCCATGTAGGAAAACTGTGTTTGTGAGGAAAGTTATATGAATTGTTGACTATTCAGTATCCCTCTTCTAGAGTACAGTGGGATTAAAAATCAGAATATTTAATTTAGATTCTAAAAATAAACATCTTTATGTTCAAAATACATATTTGTGCCTAATTTAGCATATTTAGGTACTTAAAACTTTCAAATGCCTTCAGAAGCACGGGCTGTTTTCAGTAAGCCTTAGGAAGTAAAGCATTCCAAATAAATAATTTGTTAGTTTGGGTTCTATTTGACAGGACAGGTTTTGGGAAAAACCATGCAGTATGAAGTAAGATTTTTCATTTTTTGACATTATAGAAAACAAACAGCACACTTGATAATTGTATAGCCCTGCAGCAAAGTTAAGGGATGGAAGGACAGAAAACTTTCTAGAATTCTACATCTGTTTCCTGTTTGAGTGCCATTAGAAATATTTTCTCTGAGTTAAAAAAAAAAAAACAACAAAACGGAAAATTTTGGATTATTTTTCTGAAATATTTCTCTGTTTGGTTTTTTTTTTTTTTTCCCAAAAATCAAACAAGCAGCAAAACATCTAATATTAATTGCTTGGCTTTTAATAAGGGTTGCAGCTAAATTACTAAATTAATTATGAAAAAATCCTCCTGGTAATGATAGTCTTTTTTTTTTTTCAGGCAGTAGTCTCAGAATGCAACTTTTACATTTCTTTTGAAAATCAGGCCATAGTCCCAAAAATTCTTTTTTAGAAGTTTCCAAAGATAAATTGGCAGTAGATTAAACACCAGTGTAAAAGTTCATTTGGCTTCTGGTCTAATTTTGTAGGACCTGGGCTAGCCAAAAAATTATATAAAGTGAAACTCAACACTAAAAACATGTATTTTCTTTTGGCAAAAATCAGAGTTTTGATTTTCAAGGGTTTCATCTTTGTGTTATTTAATTGGAAATAACTTTCTCTGTAAGCTTTAGATGAGGTTTAAGTCTCCATGGACAACATGAGGGTCCACAGTTGTCTGTCATGATCAGTAACTCCCTCAAAAACTTTCCTGCCTTCCCCACCTCACCCCTGCTTGCCTCTGGAAACCTTTTGGAGTGACTTCACATCACTTTTCTTTAAGCAGCTGATTTATTGTGTGTGCCTTCTTTCCACTTCTCTCTTACCAAAGATGTGTGTATTGAGGTAGCAGCCATTTATCTTCCTTTTTAAATAAATTACTGGACTGGGAGGGGTTTTTCTGTGTCCAAACTCAGTAAGTGTTTTCACAGATTCCCTGCACTGCAGTGTGGAAGATGAGAGTAACACTTGTGTGCCTGTTAGAAATTTGTGCTTGGAAAAAGTCATACATGGGATGAGTAGTATCTTCTTCTGGTGTTTTGCTGTCCCAGCAGTTTAACAAATCCAGATCACCTTTGGTTGCTCTCAAATTATTTTCCATATTTCAGTAGTCTTTATCCTGCATAGGAAAATATTTCTACTTGTTCAGGCTTTGAGAGTAAAAGTCCCTTCAAAGAGAATACTGGTTAACCCTGTATTTGTCACATTAAGTGCAGCATAAATTGTAATTATAAGCAAATGTGTATTTATTATTTCATGAGCATTTGGATGTACATAAGAGGTTTCTGATTATGCTTGGGTTTTTAGTTAGATTTTCTACATGTTAGGTGTAACTGAAGGCATCATATTTTATAAGAGTTGATATAAAGAAAAGAACAGGTAGATTAAGCTCAGTTCCAGGGGGGTTTGGTGTTAGGGGAAGAATGTCTGTTTGTTTTGTATCATTTCTGTACTAGTTACTAATGGTAAAAACTTTGTAGGTAATGTGGTGTCCTGTTTCTTTGGGGTTTTTTTGGTAGGGCAGGTTTGGTTCTCCAGCCATTGTGTCTCATCCCACATTAACATCTGATGAATGTTTCTTGTGGCCATTCAGCCAAGTCTGTGTTGTGTTTTGTAGCTGAGATGAAGACTCCAAAGCGCAGGCAGCCGTTTGTCCCCTTTGCTCTGAGGAATCACACTGGCTGCACTCTCTGGTTTGCCACCCTGACTACGACCCCAACCCGGTAAGGAGCTCTTCAGGGATCACTTCAGTCATTTTGTCTGGCTCCTCTTCCATGTCAGCCCAACCCTGTTGTTTTTAATGATTTTGTTTTGCACAGACAAGTAGGCAACTCCCAGTTGTACTCAATTAAGAGCCTCTTCTTTGACACAGAGAGAGTTTTAATATTAAACAAAAAAGATTATTCTTTCTCAAGAGACCTAGCAGAATATGGAAACCAATCAAATACATTCATGCTGTGAATGTGTTCACTGCAGGACTGAGGCAGACTGAAAAGCACTTGTAACTTGAAGCAGTCATTTTGTAAAACACTGTGATTCTCTTCACAGGGCTGCGCTGTCTCACAGTGGGAGTCCAGGTGTTGTTCCTGAGGAAAACGGGACGTTGCTGGGTGATGCCCATAATGTCAGTGAATGGCAAGAGGTTATCACTGGGGAAGAGGTTCCGTTTGAGTTTGAAACCAGAGGGAAACTCAGACACAGGTGAAGGGACCAGGCCATGAGATGTTCTGACAGTCTCGTATATGGAACAGTTGTGAGGGCACTGGCAGGTGTCACATTAAAAGTGGATTTCTTTAAAATCTGCTGTTGATGTTGAGTTTCTATTTGTAATACTCTTGTATGGAGTAAAATTATAATCTCTCTGGTAAAGCAGCAGCTATTGCTGTTGGTGGCAGCTGTTCCTATATGTGAGTTGGATCATTATAAGCTCTCAGAAGGACTTGGGGCCCTTGATTACAAATCATTGTCCTTTATTTTAAAGGACAGCTGGGGCAGTGTTGATTGTTATGAGAGATAAGGACTAGAGCTTATTAACAAATATGTGGCACACTTCTGTTTTTGCAACATAGTTATGTGTCTGTGTGTTCCTTAGGACAGGTGGAGTAATTAGACATAAAATCAGGTCCATTTATCCATGAAATGGAAAAACTCCTGAGCAGATTTTTAAATGCTTCACTGAGATTCTCTTAGCAGAATCCAGAGGATGCTTGTGGTTTGATCTGTTTGGTATTTATTCTGTATAATAATGCTTAGCAGTAATTTAACTTGATGTAATCTGGTAGGCACACACATGATCTGAGGATTCATCAGTTGCAAGTGAGAGTAAATGGCTGGGAAGAAGTGAGTCCAGTGTCTGTGGACAAAGTTGGAACATTTTTCCGATATGCTGCACCAGATAAGAATTCCTCCTGTTCTACTGTAAGTTCTCATTTTGAGTGTTCTAAAAGAATATGTAAATTAGGAGTAACGATGTCTGCAAGATTTTGATCTAAAAGCATCTGCTGTATGAGAAACTCTTTTTAGTTAGCCTGGATTGGGAGAGCTTGGAGCTGCTGGGCTCCTAGCTGTGCAACCAAAGCACAGCCAGAGCAGTCAGCAGTTCATCTGTGCTTGGCAGGCAGAGCTCCCAGTGACAGAACAAATGTATTAGTGACAGGCCATGCACTCATGGGGACTGAGCTTTAAATCAGCCCAGCATTTCAGCAGCTACTTTTATTTCTTTCATTGCAGGAATGCTTTTCGTGTATTTAATTTGCTTAAAATAAACAACACTGGCAATTTCCTGTAAGCCTAGAGATTGTTTTTGAAGTATGTGGCTCTGTAGACAAAATATACTTGTCATGAAGGGAAAATGCAGTTGTAATAATCAGCAGGCTGGCATTTGGTGGAGGCTCAGTGATAAAAATGGTCTTGTGGGTTTCAAGACATAGTTTAGAGAGTAGCTACTGGGGGTTGTTGAGCAGTGGACAAATAGGAGGTTGAGATATTTTTGATATAAAACAGGATTAAATTTGATTTGAAACTGCTGACAAGAGCCAGTGGTCTCTTGCTTGAATTTTCTGATGTTTCTATATTGAAACATGAAAAAGATCATCTCTCTGTAACTTGAATATTTAAGGAAAAGGATGCAAATTATGAGATTATGATAAATTAATGAGAACTGCTGTTCAGCAACATCTGCTGTAGAATTTTTCTTTACAACAAACCCCCCCCTTAAGCTTAGTTTTTTTGTGTGGAAAGCAATATTACAAACAATGTTTGCTGATCTAGTTCTGACATGATTCCAAGCTTTACTGAAGATCAGAAACACAAATTGATGGAAGTTTATTCTTCTGTAGTAAAGTTCTGTGTTAAAGCTGAGAGCAGTATCTTAAAAGCTGAAAGTTAAACTACTTTAACCTTCTTGTTTACTTTCCTCCCAGCTTGGAAGCCCAATAAGTAGAACAAATATAATACATCCACAAGTCTATGTGAGTATATATTTTCATTCTTTTGAGAGCTACTTCTGTAAGAGTAGGGAAACTCTACAAGTGAACTGGCTTTTCTATCCTTCTAGAACTTCTTCAATAAAAAGGAGACAAAACTTAAGCAAACAAAATGCTCTTTCAAATCAGAACAAATCTTTATGATTTACCATTCCTCACCAGTATAAGTGTTTGAAAAATGGGTCTTAAATTCCAGTATATGAATTCTAATTGTAAACACATACTGAATGTTGTTTTCAGGATCCAAGTGGCTTTGTGTAATGTAGAAGGTAAAACACCACAGCAGAAGGGCAGCTCTGAGTGAACAAAGTATGAATATGTTAACAAAGCTCCACCTTAATTTTGAGTTTTGACAGATAGGAATGATGAGTGACTGGTAATTATATGAGGTTTAGGCTTAAAATTCCATGGATTTATTAAATAATGTAGTAGTGAGATGATGTATAAAGTGCTTCTCTTGGGATTTGTATTGTTCTTATTTGAGCTTGCATCATTTTGAGAAAGATAATGGAGTTAGTGGTATGTGGAATTGCTTTTTCATAATTTTACTGTGCCTTGAGGAGGAGATCCAGGATAAAGCACCATTATTGAACTATTTAAACACCTTATGAATCCCACATGGTTGGACTCGGTCGGCAAGCTTTCCTCCAGCAGTTAGTGCTTCATAATGGAGGTGTCCCTCTTCTAGATATATTCATTACCTGAGCTTTTTAATGCTTTTAAATATCTTCCAGTTTTCTTCATTGCCTCCAGTTCGTGTGGTGTTTGAAGTTACCATGGAGGGGAGCGCCCGGAAGGTGATAACAGTGCGCTCAGCCCTGATGGTGAAGAACAAGCTGGAAATTCCAATGGAACTGCGACTGGACAGTCCTTCTGCCCCTGACAGTGAGTGCTCTACACTCCTGTGACCCATAGCATTCCCTAGATACTGTGGGGAGTTCAGCTTTCTCCCCAAGAAGATTCACCAGCATCTGTAATGCTTCACACCAGAGCAGAACTCCCTGGACAGGATATGGGTCATGCTAAGAAGAAAACAGTCAGCAAGAGACTAGGGAGCCCAGCAGGATTTTTGGTTGTTGTTCAGATAAACAGGGAAAGCTGAGACTCTGTAAAGACTGGATCATATTTCTGTATGTAGCAAAATTGTCTCTTTAGCAGTAGTCTAGAGGGTTTTGGTGTTTCCATGCAAAGGTTTAGTGAAGAAATGTAATGATAGACTGATAATGTAGCCAAAAGGTTTGAAGAATGAGGTTTTTTGAAACAATTATTTTCACTAAAGAATTTGAATACCAGCAGGTTTTTTTGGCTGTTTCAGATTTACACACTGAAATTAGTCTGCTGCCAGATTGTTAATAGAGCTGAAAATAACAGGTTGTTTTTGAAACATCCATAAATCAGGAAGTGATTTACATTGAAATTAAACATATTGCCTTTAAAATTTAAGACTTACTACTTCAAAATTTTATGCTTTTCAGTAAAGGAGCCTCTTTTGATATGTGTTTTCTTCTCTGGTTGCAGAGCCTGTAGTCCTTCCAGCAGTTATGCCAGGAGATTCCTTTGCTATTCCATTGCATCTCACATCCTGGCGTTTGCAAGCCAGGCCCAAAGGAATGGGAGTCTTCTTCTGTAAGGTTCCAATTCACTGGACTAATGTCCAGAAGGCAGCAGAGGTGTGCAGCAGCAAGAGGGAGTGTCACTCCATAGAGTCTGAAAACAGCCGCTTTTTCAGGTAATTAAAGCCCTTTCTTTCTCTCTAAGCTCTGGTAAACTAAATCTTGTGGAAGTAAATAACAGGAAGGAAGATGCTTAGGGGTGAAAGCTGCTGCAGTTTCGTGGGATGTTTTATTGGGTCTGTTGAATGGTGAGAAAGCAGTGAAGTGTAGCTGCTCTGCTTCTGCAGGGCTCCTTGAAACCCCTCTGACAGTGCCTGTTAAACCTCTGACAATACAAAGCACACCATGAATATTTATTTTTTAAAAAAAAGAAAATTTAGAAAACAGGATGTGAGCTTACATTAAATTAACTGCTCTGTCTCACTCAGGATAATGAGTGGTTTTCCAAAGGAGTGTTCACAAATACTCATTCTTTGTCCTCAATGTCCTCTGCTCACTTCTGAGGCCAAAAATGTCTCTGCACATTGAGGACTTAATGGAATTTTGTAGTTTTCTGATATGATTGATTTAGGGTTACTCTGAATATAGGAAATACTGGGATAGGCATTGTGGAAATTGTGTCAGGGAATGACCATTGCACACTATATAGTTACTGCTGTGTGTCAGTTTTATAGTTCATTTCCTAATACCCTGTTTTTGAATGCATCACAGGGAGTAAAATAAACAAATTATCAAACAAATGAAGGTTTACCAAATCAATTTTTCACCCTAATTAATGAAAAACTGAAATATCAAGTGCTCAGAGTAAGGATATATCTACTGGGAAGAAGGACACAATTCAGCATTTATGTTTAAGGACATTATTAAAGTTTACTTTAATGGTTAAAAATCTCTTTTTAGCAGCAGTTGAGAACATGCTTTTGCAAGTTTATGAAAGTTGATTTTAAAGCTGCTAATTTCTAATAGCCATTTTCTGTTAGGTCTCTGAATAGACCAGTTTTTGGGAAACTAACTTTTGTCTTTGATTAAAATCAGAAAACTCATGTAGTCTTACTGTCAGACATAAATATAAAATACCTTACCATAATCTACAAAGTGATTATGTGGAGAGCAACTCTAAGTGCTGTTTTTCTTATCAACCCTGAAGTTAGAGCATCTTTGAGGACTTAGTGCAATACAGAAAGACAGGTTTTAATCATTCTGTCAAATTCACTGACTTCTCACATGTCGGCATTCCCAGGTTTTGTGTTGCCATAAAGAAGGAAAATTACCCAGATTACATGCCTTCCAGCATATTCTCTGACAGTGCTAAGCAGATTTTCAGGCAGCCTGGGCATACCATTTATCTCCTGCCAACGGTGGTGATCTGCAATCTGCTGCCTTGTGAGCTGGAGTTCTACGTGAAGGGTTTGCCCATCAGTGGGACGCTGAAGCCTGGCAAAGAGGCTGCCTTGCACACGGCTGACACTGCCCAGAACATTGAGCTTGGTAAGGCTGATCCCCAGGGAACATTTACTGCTCCTCTCTGTACCTCCAGGGAACTTGTTTCTGCAAGCATCTATGGAAAAACAGAAAGCATTTAAATGATAATTTCATTGGGTTGCAGGGCTTCTTATTTTTAATAACGAAGTGAAAACACATTGGAAAAAAACCAACCCAATACTGCCATCATTCCTCCTCAGCTGTCACTTAGAATGTTCCTTGTTCAGTTCTTGTTTTCCTGAGACTGGGAACTGGGGAGAGCAGTGGTAAAGAGGGGAATAAATCAAATAAGCTCCTAATACTTTGGGTGGTTTTGCTGTTTTCTTTTTGACAGAAATAGTTGATGTTGTGATGTAGAGTTATTCAGCACTGGCTAGACTTGTAATGCCTAAAGCAATAATTAGCCCTAAGCAGGGTCCCTTACAGAACTTGTTTTGCTGTTTGTGACTTAAATTGAGGCATTTCTTCCTGAGGTCAGGGTTTATGATACTGGGCAGATTTCAAAGTTGATCCGGGTGAGCTCTATGAAATATTTCAGGAGATCAAGTTATGTGAAACACCAACTTAAGCACTTCTCAAAAACTCATGTTTGCCTGGGTGACGTTTTATTTTGCTCTGCTTTGTTTTGTTTCACAGGGGTGTTGCTAGAAAACTTCCCAGTGTGCAAAGAGCTGTTGATTCCTCCAGGGACACAAAACTACATGGTGCGGATGCGATTGTACGACGTCAATAAACGGCTGCTCAATCTGACCATACGGATCGTGTGTCGTGCTGAAGGCTCCCTAAAAATACTCATTTCAGCTCCATATTGGTTAATCAACAAAACAGGCAGGTTCTGTTCTAATCATGAAGTGGGAAATGAGGATTTCCTGTAGTATTTTGATGTTCTTTCTAGCCAAATAAAGCTTTTCAATGCTACTTTAAGAGGAGTAAAGGTTGTAAGAATTTATGTTTTTAATAGGGCCAGCAGCTACTGTTTGATGCATGTTACAGCAGATAACTTAGACATTGAGTTGAAATATTACAGATTTTCAAACATGAGCTGTTGTACCTCCCAATAAGTCAATATAGATTAGATGACTGTTAAAATTTGTGGTTTTCAAAGACTGAAATGCCTTGTGAAGGCAACGGTGTGAATTGCAGTGAGTCTGTGTGCACATCCACTGATAATTCCAGGTCTGCACACACCAATCTCATGACCTGCAGTCAGGAACAGCTGTTTTAAGAAGATTAGATGAAGAACTAGAAGGAGAATTCATGCACAGTAATGGCTAAAATACTACAACAAAAAAATCTTAATTTGAAATTTTTACCATTCTCATTTTGACTTGTACAAAGGTGATGTGTGGTTTAATGCTCTTTTCTTCTGTGTTTCCTTAAAGGATTGCCCCTAATCTTCAGACAAGATAATGCAAAAACAGATGCAGCTGGTCAGTTTGAAGAGCATGAGCTTGCTAGAAGCCTCAGTCCACTTCTGTTCTGTTATGCTGATAAAGAACAGCCAAACTTGTGAGTAAGAAGGGCAATCAGGAGGAACTTTAAAAACATGAATGTATTAAGGTGACCTGTGAAATGATAAAGTTTTTTAATACTGTGTTG
Organism: Parus major; assembly: GCF_001522545.3. NCBI lineage: Eukaryota > Metazoa > Chordata > Aves > Passeriformes > Paridae > Parus > Parus major. The sequence goes on from NC_031789.1 coordinate 2,784,279, forward strand.
AACATATTGAATTCTTAGACATTTCCTACTGAAAGCTCCTTGGTTGGCCAATTCTGTTGTGTCTCAGTTTAACCCAAATTTTAATTTTTTATTTCTATTTTCAAAAAGACACACAAATTTCTATCATGATTAATCAGTCTGGAAATTGCCAAGCTTTTTACAGGACATGGCCATGGAGTCCTTACCAGTGTGTTGAAAGGGCTCATGGCAGAAATGCAGAATGAATCATTCAGTAAGAGATTTACCATGGCTTCAAATGCTTCTGTATCCAGACACAAATGTTCTTTTTCTATCTGGGCATGTATTTGATCACCAGCATTGTGTTGCTACCTGATCCTTCATTTAAATTACTAAATCTTAGTGTTTTCTTCTTACCCTTAGCTGCACGATGCGGGTTGGAAGAGGAATCCATCCTGAGGGAATGCCTGGCTGGTGCCAGGGTTTCTCCCTGGATGGTGGTAGTGGTGTCAGAGCCCTGAAGGTGATCCAGCATGGAAACCGGCCTGGCCTCATCTATAACATTGGTAGGTGGTGCTGGGAGCACTGGAAAACCCTGTGGAACTCTTGGTGAGATAACAGTGTCAGTGACACCAGAAACAGAACACTTGTGGCAGAGAAACAGATCTTCTTAAATGCTTTGGAGGCTCCAGAGAAAACTATTAAACAAAACATTGTGTTCTAAGAATTTTTATCTTTGTTTTGAATTTTACTAGAAATTAAAAATTAGTTTTCAGTTATTTTTTAATTTTGCATTTCATCACTGACTGTTAAAAACTACACAGTCAAACTGTTCTGCTTGTGTGTTTTTATGTTTGTATGTTAATTCCAAGTACATTCTAAATCCCATGACATTACTGTGATTATTTTGAGTGTCTGTGGGTTTTACTCAGTGGTGCATAGGTTGATGTGCAGGAGTGCAGATTCTGGATTCCTTGTGCTCCTGCTGTACATGAGGTGCAAGCAGGTTTTAGTTCTGAATTAAATGAGATTCTGGAAGTTACTGCACAGTGATTGTGGAGGAGATTTTCATATGTTTAAAAGTGAAATAATTGCTTCCATTGATATACCTGTGACTGGGAATTGTTTTGGGATTTGTTATCTTCAGTATCTAAGTTGTACTTGAGAAATAGAGGGTAACAAATGGCATAAGGTTACATTTACTGGTTAAAATAGTGTTCCAGTGCAAGGCAGTGGTATGGCACAAAGACTTCATCTCAGGAACCCAAGAACTAACTTGTGTTCTCTAAAATATATTGTGGCAGCTGTCTTTTTCTTTTGTAAATAACAACTATATTTTCACCTTGTTTTTATTACCAGGTATTGATGTAAAAAAAGGCAGAGGCCGTTACATTGACACCTGCATGGTCACCTTTGCTCCTCGGTACCTGTTAGACAATAAATCAAGCTACAAACTGGCTTTTGTTCAGCGGGAATTTGCCAGAGGTCGGGTAAGAAACTTCCTGGTGGTGACTTTTCAGTGCAGCACTGGACTGAGTCACAGCATCTGCTCACCAAGAGGAGCAGACTTTGTTCTTGGAAGTATTGTTGGCTGGTTATGAGGATCTTCCTCGTTATTCCAATTGCAGCATCTGACAGAAGAGTGGCTGTGTTTGTATTTTAGAGGTGTATAGGTTAATAGTGGATTTTTCAGTGCTGGGATTATTTAGCTATTATTTACCAATTTCTGTTCCTAGGGAACAAGCAATCCTGATGGCTACATCTCCACCCTCCCTGGTTCCAGTGTGGTGTTCCACTGGCCACGGAATGATTATGATCAGCTGTTGTGTGTGAGGCTGATGGATGTCCCAAACTGCATTTGGTCTGGGGGCTTTGAGGTCAACAAGAACAATTCGTTCCACATTAATATGAGGTAGCTGTGACCCATAAATCTTCTGCAGCTGCTGTGTTTTGATAGAAGCAGCTGTTTAATGCTGCAGATAATGCAGATCAGAAATTTTACTTGTTTTGCACTGTGTTCTTGTTCAGGGACACCCTGGGAAAATGTTATTTCTTAAGAGTAGAAATCACCCTCCAAGGAGCCACGTACCGCATTGCGTTCAGCGACACCGACCAGTTACCGCCACCTTTCCGCATTGACAACTTTTCCAAGGTAAAACAACCAAACCCCATAATTTTTCCTTTACTTTTTTAAGTAAGAAAAGTAGTTCTTCTGTATTTGTTAGAAGTTTTGAGCTAACTTATGCCGTGAAATAAAATGCAAGTCTGTGTATTTGTCTGTAATAACTGTAATTTTCTGAAGTTCTGGTAAAAATTGGTAGTACACAGCTATGTCATCTTTTTCAAATGATAGTGGTAATGTGGCTTTCATGAGTGCTTTAGAAGTCTTACAAGGAAGAGAACTGTTATCAGTGAGGGGGATGATATTTAATCTGTCCTAGTCTCATCATTTAGATGGTTTGAGGTGCTCCATGGACCTGCAGATGTTTTGAACCACAAATAACAGATAAAAGCAAAGATGATGTTTCTCATCCCTTTAAGACTCTACTTGAGATCTGAATGGAAGAATATGGAAATGATTGGGGGGTGGAAATAAAGAAGTGAACTGAACACATTTCAGTTATCAGCTCCTGGTAAATGAGCAAGTGATAGCAAAAAGCCTGTCTGATGAGCAGTTCCTGTATGAACAAACTCCTCCTTGCTGACTGTTCCAGGTGCCAGTTGTGTTTAAGCAGCATGGGGTGGTGGAGCCCAGGCTGTCCACTGATGTGAAGCCCATGACCTCTCTGGATTATGCATGGGATGAGCCCGTCCTGCCTCCCTTCATCATGCTGACAGTGAAAGGAGCAGGCTCCTCAGAGGTTGTCTGCTGCATGAATGACTTCCAAGACAGCAAGCAGCTTTACTATGAAAATTTCATCTATATTGCTGCTACATATACTTTCTCAGGGTAATTCTTTATATCTTTGATGGAAATATTTTTAGCATTCACATTAAGCTTTAATTAAGTAATATCAAATTATTATTATTGTTCTTTTAATGGTTACCATTCAAAAGTTTTTCACATGAAGTTAAACTTTCATCTGTCTTGTAGCTAGCAGAAGAAATGCCAAATTCAGAAGTTGTCTGGCTATCAGTAATTTGTTTATTTTACCTCATTTGTACATGGTACCTTTGCTTTAGAGGTGCAGCTTGACACTGTTTATTCTGTCACAGTGAAAAGGATTTAGCATCTGGCATCTGTTGTGACCCCACTTTGTGGTCTCAGAAGAGTCAGGATGTTTGGGGTCCCCATCTGGGGAATTAATGTCTTCTGGTGTATAAAGGACACTTTTCCACAAGTCACACCTATTTACAAGATGCCTGTCAGGTTTAAGCTTGCACTGGTTTTATGCTACTGAAGACAGCTCTGGGAGATTGATAAAGGGCTTTGTTACTTTCCTCAAGATGAGGTAGAAAAGCATCTTTTAATTCATCAATTTTGCCTGTGAAGTACCTAGTTCCAGTGAGAAATCCAAGCCCCTTTTAAGAAGATAATTCAAGTTACCAGCTTGCCCTGAGAATTCCTAACAAGAGGGGAAAATGTAAATGTTAGTCTAGTGGGCTGCATTGGAAGTGTAAACTTCCAGTTTGCATTTTGGTGCAGATCTAATTCATGCTACAAGAGAAGCTGCTGCTCTGAACAAACATGATGTTGTTTTCATGATGTTCCAGGTTACAGGAGCCAGGTGTAAGACCAGTTACATCAAACAAGGATGCTGCAAATGCAGAGCTTGTCCTTGATGTGTCTCCAAAGACTCAACGAGTTTTGCTGAAAAAGAAGGTACCAGGACACATTTGACTATTTTTTTTTTTATAATACTTTTGCTATGTGCTGAAGTAAAATGAAATGCTGAGAGTAGGACAACACTAAAAAAAATTCTGACTTTTAAAGGGTAGAAAAAGACTGCAAAGTGATAGGTTATTTTGAATTATGGTGGTGTTTCTGTATAAGACTTTTGTAGGGGTAAAGGTGACAGAAAAAGGAATCAGAATAAAGTAGCAAGGAAGGTTGTAAATGCCTCCAAGACAACAGAATACGGTAGTTGTGTGTTGGATATTCTCATGAAGTTGCAAGGTGGGACATGCTTCCTTTTCAGGAGCATTGGAAGCCAAGTCATCTGTTTCTGGAGCTCTTAAGAAATAGAAACGGTGTTTAAATAATGCTGAGATTAACAAACAGCTTTTAAATGCAGCTCTGCATCTGGCTGCTGTTGTGTATTCATTGAATATCAGAGTTCAAGCAGAAGCCTTTATTCAAACTAGTTCCTAATTCACAGCTCTGAAATTAAATGTATGCAAATCATTCCAGGAATTACAATTCAAAGCCTCTAATAGCAAAACAGAACTAAAATATTTGCTCTGTACTGTATTTAAATGTTGAATTTTTCTGAGACAGGAGCCAGGAAAGCGATCCCAGCTCTGGAGGATGACAGACTCAGGAATGCTTTGCCATGAAGGTTCTTCAGTTCCTCACAACCCTCACAAACCTTCTCCTCGCTCCGAGGACTCCAGTATGATTTTGGATATCGCAGGCCTGGCAGCTGTCACAGATAACAGGTACTGAAATAAAACTCCTCAGGAACCTGATGGGGGTTTCCAGCAATGTCTTTGAAAACATACTTAATATGATATTCTCTGAATATGGAAAGACATTGTTCTGAAGGCATGTGGAAGAGCTGGATTTTATCTGTTTTTATAAAACATCATCACCTGTGTGACTTGCAAATACTTGTAAAAGCAGGGCTTTTCAGCAGGTGACTGTTGACAGAGCCCTTCAGAAGAGAGATTAGGAAATGACCTGGGGCAGAATAAATGCTCAGCATTAACACAAGTGCAGAGTGGAAGTTCTGAGGTGCATCTCTGAGCGCTGGGGCTTCCCCTGCAGGTACGAGCCGCTGATGCTGAGAAGGCCGGATCGGCGGCGCAGCACCACCCAGACCTGGAGCTTTCGGGATGGGAAGCTGACCTGTGGCATCCATGGACTTGTTGTCCAGGTCAGTGCTGATTATATGTTAAACCTGTTTTGTTTGTTGCTGATGTAGAGGACAGAGACATTTGGGCTTAGTATTGAATTGAACTAAAAGCTTTGAGGCAAGTTCAGAATACAGAGCAAAGCAAACTTGTGCAAGCAGCTTATGTTTTAAGTTTACATTTGAATGTTAATAATTTTAAATCATTAAAGATCTTGCAGTATTAATTAGAAATTAGAAAAGTATTTTAGTTAGTGCCATAATATTGCATTGTTCATTTTGCAATCAAATTACTGCAGTGTAGTAAGTTACTATTTGAAGTAACCAAAAAAGCTCTGTATTGCTGTCTTTAGATTTTGACTCAGTAAGGATTTACATTTTTATCTACAGGTCCAGATTTCATCTTTTAAAAAGCTTTCTACAATTTTGGAAAACTTTATAAGAAGAATTTTCCAATGTCCCTTGATGGTGTGATAGCTTCAGTTTTAAATGTTTAGTGGGAATGCTTAATTCCCACTTAATTATGGATTACCCACCTAATTATCAATTACTTAATTATCAATCTTGACTGCTTCTTTTATCTGCCAACTGATTAAATGTGAGTTAGCAGAAACTTTAGTAATATCAAGTAAAATGCTGCTGGATTGCTCTTCTTTCAGTTCTGAAGAATAAGGAGAGGAAAGTAAAATACAATTTTAAATTAATATATGTAAATAGTTATCTGAAGTTATCACTTAATTACTTAATTTTCTTTCCCTACTCTTTGTTCTTTCTCCAGGCAAAGGGAGGACTGCAGGGTCTTCATGATGGAGCTGAAGTTGTTCTTGGTCCTGATAACTCACTTGAACTTTTAGGGCCAGTTCCACCTGAACAGCAGTTCACAAACCAAAAGATGAGGCCTGGCTCAGGAGTACTGACTGTGAGAGTTGTGCCAGATGGGCCAACTAGGGTTCTGCAGGTGACAGAATCTAGTTCCATTCTTTGCTTACACTGGAAATCCTCTTTTTCTTCATTACATCTTTAAATCCTTGTGAAAAGCTGCCTTTATAATGACATGAAGGGGATGGGAATATCATAAACCAGAAGTAGTTACTACAGAAGTTTTCCTTGTCCTTAATTTTTAAAAAAGATAATTTGCTAAGGTAGGCCAATGTAACTGTTAATTATATATGTGACAGGGGTCATTGTAGTAATTTATTTGTTTTCAGATAAGTGATTTGAACCAGCGTAGAAATGATCGTTCATTCAGTGAAGGAGAAGAACTTCCAGTTACGGAACAAGATCTGCGCAAGTTCAAAAATCCAGATACAGAACGGGAGTTAGAAGTAAGATATGACAACTAGTACTTATCCTTTTTACTTTAATTTTTAATTTTAATTGTCCTTTCTAGATTTCAGGAGGGGGATGATGGTCAGTAACATCTCCTGATGATGACCTTGTGTTATGAACTTTAGATTTTCCTGCTACAACTTGTCATTCTTAGAATTTGGCTTAATGTGCCTTAATGTGCCTTAACCCTCTTGATTCTAAGACTAATTGTCAGTGAGCTGCTCAGTCTCTCTAAAGATAATCCTAAAATAAAAAATTTCTCTGCAGAAATGTGTATTTGCTATCACAGGTTTTTTCAGTGCTGGTTTGTTAGTGGTGGGTTTTTTTCTCCTTCTGTTCTCAGGTGCTGGTGAAACTGGAAGGTGGAATAGGATTGTCTTTGGTCAACAAAGTCCCTGAAGAGCTTGTGTTTGCAAGCCTCACCAGAATTCATGTCCACTACACTCAGCTCTCAACCAGTCAGGTGCTAGAGCTCAGTGTGCATGATATACAGGTATTTGCCATTTTGAAACAAATTCATTTATTCATCTTCAGTGTTTTGAGTCATAATAGGTTACAAAAATGTTTAGAGCTGGGACTGAGATTTTAATTCCTAAATATCACTGGAGTTTCAGTTCTGTTTTCTGTCCATTTTGTAGGTGGACAACCAACTTATTGGCACCACACGGCCTTTTATGCTCTTTCTGACACCCAGTATGAGTGAGAATGAGCCCTTGGACCTTGGGCCTGCTGTGCAAGTCAATGCCATGAAATTTCCCAGTAAAAATGCACTGACTGATATATACAAGGTAAAGCACAGTGTTTTGTTTGTGTAAGTAATAATAGGTATTACTTTGCTTAAATGACCTTTCCTGTTCTTAATTTTTACTGAAACTTGTCTGAATTCAGTGGTTTGTGAAATACACTTTGTTGAAAGAATTCTGAAGCTTAAAGGACACAGTGTCCACCTTCTCATGTTTGAAAATGTGACAAACCAGTCCCTGTTTCTCCATGTCTGTGACCTTACTTTTCAAGGCAGTAATTCTCTCCTGAGAACTATAACACAGAATATTGATGTTTTGCTGTTCAGGAGTTGAGTACAAGGTTATAAATCCTCTCTGATAAGCTGTTATCTTGCTGCATAAACCCAGTTCTGTGCACTGCAGCCATTTGGAAATGTTTGTTATAAATTTATCCACTGACTGTGGTATGTACTGTGAGGGCAAAACTGAGTTGGTTGTCAAGACTTACTTTCTCACTTGGAATCTTCACACAAGTATTTTGACTGCTTTGATTTTAGTGTTGGAAATGCACTTAAGATTTTAAAGTGTCAGGATTAGGTATTAAAGAACAATGTCTTCCAGAAAATTGAAATAATTATCAATAGTTGTAGATAACTTGAAGTGAAGAAAGCTACCAAAGACATTTTGAAGGTGGGAGTCTTGCTACAAATCCATGAAAGTGAAAATATTCCATTGAAATAGAGCATGTTGTCCTTTTTAACAGCTTACATAGATTATATTTCTGGTGTTAATGATGTAAACTGAGACTTTTTTATCTCTGTAGCATCTGATGATCACTGCCAGAAAGTTCACAGTTCAAATTGAGGAGAAGCTACTTCTGAAGCTGTTGAGTTTCTTTGGCTACAACCAGTCGGAATCAGGTGTGGTATAAAATTGCACAGCCCAGTTTTACAATGTACAGGAGTTTTATGATCTCTGCTTATAAAATAAGTAGAAAACACCAGCACACTCCTGGCTGTGTGGAACCTCCCACTCTTGAAGAGAGCTGGGAATGCCTCAGTGGCCCCTGTGAAGCTGTTGATGGGTGTTGGTGCCTGCTGCAGAGCTCAGGTGATGGCCCACATCCAGCCTGTCTCTGGAAAAAGTTCATTATTCATTTCCAGTTCCTGTATCTGGATTCATCTGAACTGGGTTAAAAGAAATTGTGTTATTAATTTAGCAAAGCCACTTTGTTTAGTGATTTGTTTAGTTTGTTTATTTAACTGAGGGCTGGAAGTGGGATCTGTGTTAATTTGTTCCTTGGGCAGTTCCTCTTGCTTCACTGCAAGAAAATTTTGTCTGACCTTTGTGTTGGCATCCATACCCCTGGTTTTAATTGTAATGTAAGTTTTCTTTCATTCACTGAGGCAAGACAGACCTTTTCAATCTTCTGATCTCATAGATGCTATTCTAATCCTCCTATTTTAATGTTTATCTGTGCTTTGGAAACTTTCTGAAATGTTTGTTTTGGAGTGGCAATTGAAAAAGTCACTTCTATTATGCAGTAGCCTGTGTACTGTTACATAATAACTGTCACAGGAAAAGAACTATTTTTGGCATGATTCCAAATGGGGCCAAGCCTACAAATGGTGCTCCAGAGTTCTTGTCTTGCTAATCCACAGTATCCTCTTAATTGTCTCTGGAAAAATAACAGGATTGCATTTCACATTTTATAAACTTAGATCTCCAGTGATGAGGAAGAAGTAGAAATTTTGCATTTTGCTCTAAGCCTTTTAACTAATCTCCCCTTTGTTCTGGCTTACCTTGCTCCTTTTGTTCTTTTTTTCCTTGCTTACTGTATGTTATTTGTATTTTATCTGCTGATGTCATCCTAGATTCAGACAAAAATAATTTTCTCATTTAGAATTGGCATGTTTTATTGTTCATAAGTCTGAGTCCATAAGACTTGGTCACTTTTTGTCTTTGCCCTGCTTCCTCACAGCACCCAGGTGTTCTTAAAAATAACATGAGCCTGATAATGTTGACCAAATTTGAGTCACCATTCATGTAAATTGATTTATTGGATGTCTTCCATGTAGGCATGTTGTGTATTATGTAGTGAATATTTGAAAGCTTGTTTTGTACATTATATTCCTAGTTAAGTGTGTAAGGAATTACAGAGAAAGCAGAGAGAGGGAAACAGACTGCAGGAGCACCACTGCACAGTAGGAACATTGCATAGTCATGTGTTATCTCCTTGTTTCTGTGTGCTGATAAAGAGAAAATAGAAGTGAGATTAAAAGCTCAAATAACAGGTTTTAGAGATGCAGAGAGATCTGAAAAAAATTCTTGAGCCTCAGAGAGGTCAACCTCGTGTCACAAGGCATGAGTAATTTTGCTGGCTACACCAGCAGTCACACATACTTCTTATTTGTGCAGAGGATTGTTAACTCTTAGCAGAGTGTGCATTCCTAACCCCATATTTATTTATCTTTAATTGGTTCTAATTCCTGTGTTTTGTCTGGATGCAGAAGTCGAAAAGTATGATGAAAATCTCCATGAGAAGGTTGTTGAACAAGCTGGGGCACAAAAACGATACTACTTTGAAAATCTGAAAATCAGTATGCCTCAAATCAAGTTGAGTGTCTTCACTTCCAACAAGCTCCCTTTGGATCTCAAGGTACACAATGCATTCCCAGAGCAGGCTTGCAGTGAAGAGGAAGAAAAGGGAACAGATGCTTTAACTTGATGCTCTTAGATTCCATTTACTCCTGCACTATCCAAGTTAAAAATAATAGAAGTTCCAGCAACTTCTGATGTTTGATTGGCATAATTTCCAGTCTCTTCTCTAACAGTCCTTCATTTTTGTAATTTCAGTTGAAGCACAGCCAATTGGGCCTAATGACTCACTGCTTTACAAAGGGCCTTAGTTACAATAAGTGTAAAGAGCTTAAAGGGAATTACTATCATAAAATAAGTTCTTCAATGTGGAGAGCATAAATACAGGACAACTCTGAGTGTTTTTATTAAAAAAAATGTTGTTTCATTGGAATTGGAGAATTTGCATGATCACTGTGCCATATAGTTGAAAATTAAAGTCAAACAAGATTGAGTAGAACCTTAAAATAGGTGAGAAGTCTGATCTTTTTCATATGGTCATTAATCTGGCACAGTTGGTAAGTGAACCAGGGATTCCAGAATATGATCAGAACATAACCTCATCCAGTGTTCCCAAATTGTGTGTTAGGAACTTCCTGGACATTTTTGAAGTGGCAGCAGTCAGTTGGCACTTGAAAAATGATTAATTTACAATTTCAATCAGAAATACTTCAGTTCTCTCTGAGCTAATACAACCACCTCCCTCCAAGGTGGGAGAGTTGAAACAAAACCAACCAACCAAACCATAAAAACCCCTCCCTATTGTGCAGTAACTGAACTGCTGTCTTTTCAAAAAACCAAAACTGAGACACCAACTGGGCTTTTTTTGTCCTTGATACTAAGGACACCATGATGAGCAAGCTTCTAGAGGAGTTTAGTGTTGTGTAATGAATGTCTGTCATGGAGTCTTACCAAGATAATCCAGAAGATCCCCAGCCCTACATTCTTGTGTTCTTTTTACTGAATCCTTGTGCTGAGGACACTTCAGTAGCTAACTGGGATATTCTTTGGCTGTGATATTCCTAACTATAATATTCCTGAAATGTGATATTCCTTACCACTAAATAATAGCAGCAGTGTCCTGAATATGTAGTTGCACTTTAACTTCAACATGAAAACCCTTGTAATTCCATTAGCTGAAATGCAGACTGAGGAAGTGGGGAGTGCCTTTAAGAACCCAGCACTGTGCACTGCTCTGTTTGGATTCCCTACCACCCTTGGTATAGGATTGCACATGGATCCATCTTGGCAGCCTCCAGCAGCCTTCCCAAGAGAAAACTTGGCATATACATTTATCCCCATAATGTTAACAGTCCCTGCATATTCTGTATATTGACTTTCACAGAAAGAGTTCAATTCAGTTCTGTAGCACAGGAGAGTTCAGGGCAGGAGGGAGAGAATTATCACAGTAGAGCCTTTGTGGAAGTTTTTCTAACTACCTCTAATGTTTCTGGCTTGGACATGGCTGTCTGGTAATTTGGTGTAGACAGATTATTTTTATTAGGTACCAGTATTAACAAAGTTGCCTTATATAATACCTGATAGTTAAACAGGAAATTACTTCCTACCCAAGTGAATAATGAGGACTACTCTGGTTGGTCATCCATTTACTGAAAAAATAAATAGATCTTTTCTTACTTGCAAACTTAACTCAGACCTGTAACTTGCCTTAATTGCCTGCAGATGGCACAAAATCTCGTGTTCCTTATACCAGGCAGCTTTGGTGATTAATGTATAATGATAAAACATCAGTTTGAAGCTTCTTGCCTTCTTGGTGAATGGGCAGATGCCATTATCAAGACCTGAAGAAGAAGGGGCCTCATTCTGTCTGAAAAAATTAGTTTCCTTATAATTTCTTTTCCAAAATGAATTTATTTATGTGTGTCTGTATTTAGATGTATAGCTTGTCCACCTTAAATGAGTTTTTTTACAATGTACAGATGGCCTATGAGCTAATTACAGTCTTAGTTTTCTTCCTTGAAAAATAATGGGAAAAGCTAGTTTAAAGAATTTCTTTAGACCACATAATGTTAAGAAATGAGCCTCAGGCTTACAGGAAATTATGTATGTTATTCCAGTTCATCCTGACACTTAATCCCTCCACAGAAGTTCAGTAGGGTGGAAGATAGACAGTTTTGTCAAGGAAATTCATTTAGGGTTGGGGTTTAATTGAACATCAGAACAGTATAGCAAAGTTACATGTGGAATCTTAGACACATTTTGGTTTAAAATACTCCTGTCAAGTGTGGGAAAGGGATTGCATTGGAAACTTAGTGACTCTTGAGTTACTAAAGAAATTTAGTGCTAAAAAGTTACCAATGCTTAGAATTAAAAGATTTGTGGGTGAGTGTTCTCTGTATGAGTGTCCACACTGCAGGGTAGAGAACTCCAGCAGCTTCAGAGAATTTTGGTTTGTTTCCCATTTAAAGGATGCTGTGAAGGAGAAGCAGAGAGAACAATTACAATGGCAATATCTTTTATTTACTCAGGCCTTGAAAAGCACACTGGGGTTCCCTCTGATCCGATTTGAAGATGCTGTGATTAATCTGGATCCTTTCACTCGGGTCCATCCATATGAAACTCAGGAGTTCATCATTAATGACATTCTGAAACACTTCCAGGAGGTCAGTGTGATAGAGATTATGTTGTGGCAAAGGTTGAACTTCTTCTTATTGAGGAGGATGTGGGAATTCCTTCCTGGCTATTAAGCAGTGCTGTGTTGCTTCTTGGGTATATGGAGAAGTAGTATCCCAGAAGAATTCTAAGAATACACTGCATTTTAAGATGAAAATGTTGTTAATTTTACTGGTATTTCTATATTCATTCCTCTAGTAAACCTACCTGGGTTGGCATAAGTTTCTGTTGTGGGTGGGATGTTGTTTGTTTTTTTTTTTCCATCAACCTTGGTGGTGTTAATGTGATCCATAAGAAATACTTCATCATTCTTCCTCTTGATTTTACAGGAGCTGCTGAGTCAGGCAGCAAGGATTCTAGGTTCTGTGGATTTCCTAGGCAACCCTATGGGTCTACTGAATGATGTTTCAGAAGGTGTTACTGGACTTATAAAGTATGGCAATGTGGGTGGTCTCATCAGAAATGTCACTCATGGAGTATCAAACTCTGCTGCAAAGGTAAAAATTGTGATGTTGAAGTTTGCTATAATAATAAGCAAAAAACAGGCAAGAAGTCAAATAGAACTATTGACCATTCTAAAAATTGCTTTATGTCCTGTTTGTTTAGTAAAAATGGTGTTTGAAGTGTAATTTTGTTTTTCTTAAATGCTTTCTGTACATCCCAGGGATGCCAGAAACAGGAATCAGTGGACCACTCAAAGCCCTATTATTGCTGTAGAAATACTTGCAAGTTGAATCAACAGTTGACCATTTAGAGAAATAATTTGTTCCTACATGCACATGAACAAAGCTGTGTTAAATTATGTATATAATCTACATAGAGAGGAGAAGCACTGGAGAAAGGTGGAGTATTTAAGGAGTTATTTAGTATAACAGGAGTTGCTAGCTGTTATTTTTGAGAAGTGGTTAAGCTGATGTGAATAGCAATTATTAAGCTAACACTTGAGGTTTGGGGGGTTTTGTGCCACACAGCATAAGGAATTTCTAGATTGCATTGTATTTATCTGTAGTTTAATTCCAAAGTCTCTACATGGTGAACATGCTTTTGACCTTCATGATAACAGCTGAGAGAATTCAATTACATCAGTGAAAATAACTGTATTTAGTGCCCAAGAGAGGGATGATCTGAAGCAGGAGTCAGAAATAGGAAGCAGTTTGGATCATGGTAGATGCTGTACACTTAACACTTAGCAAACATGTTCTTGAAATGTTTTATTACATACATGGTGTGTTGGCATGAACCCCTTCATGGGTACAACTGCAGTAATGATGTTTTGACACAAGGACATGTTGGTAAGTTTGGTTTTTTGAAAATCCTTTGATTTCTCTAATTATCATTTTCCTAATGGGTAACTTTGTATGTATGTATTGTCATGGTTCATCCTTTTAACAACCTTTCCCACTTATTTGTATACAAGGAAATCTGCTTTTTCCCCTCCTTAGTGAAAAGAGGTAATTCAGAAGATGTGAAATGCAGAGTCTGTAGAATTAGAGAGCTCAAGACCAACATTATCAAGCCTAGCCCATCACTAAGTGCAGAGCTGGGTCTGACTCAGAGAGCAGAGCCACGAGGAAAGATAACGTGCACATTCTCTATCAAAATTTGTTTGCAGCATTAGCCTATTTTGCACAATTCCAAGAAATTCAAACAAAATACTATATTGATATTCCTGCCATAATCTCCTAGCAGGTGGTGCTGTAATTCTCAGCACTGCAAATATGAGCAGTCTGGTAGAGGACTTGCTGAGCTGTGGAAGGCAGCTCTATCTGTCTGCAGAGTACTTTTGTCCATGCTTTGTCCTCGTGGTTGTAGTCTCTGGTGACCCATCCACTCCACCCAATAGAGTATGTTTCTTTAGAGTTTCCTTTCTATAAAGTGTTGTTTCCTCATCACAGTCACATCTGCAGCAACAGTCTCATAAATCTTCCTTTAAAAGGCACGAGCCTTCCTCTGTTTCCCACAAGGGCAAGGTCATTCTTTGAACTTTGGAGTCATTTGTAACCAAGGGGTTTGTGAAGGAAGATTTTCAAAGGCAGAAGGGCAGTTGAATACTGAACTCCTTTCAAAATTCAACAGGAGCTGAGTGCCTGCTTCCCATTTATACCTTTGAAAATCACCCCATGTACTATTTATTTGTCTTCCCAGGTATTTTTTTTCTTTCTCCTTGGTATATCAGAAATGTCTCTGTGATGCAAGTCTCACACAGTTCCCTTTTCAAAGCTTTTTATATGGTTTATGTATTTGTCCTTTTGGAACAGGGAGAGAAATCCATAATTTAAGAAGGTTTAGTAGTACATTTTGGAGCTCCTTGATGTACCTCCTTCCAAAGGTTGAGTCGTAATTCTGCTGCATAGAAGACAATGGTAAAAAATACTCAAATAGTCAGGTTGAATTCTTCCTTATGTGTTGCACTACTTTTAGGCATTTAAATCTGCTTGAAAACTAAGCCAGGAATGTCCATATGATAAAAAAATCAGCATTTCAAGTACAGTTTGGGATGTGTTCATGGTACAACAGAAATTTGTTTTACTTTCTGTTCTACCTCGTGTGTGCCTTATGAGTGTGTCTAGGATATGTAAAGTACTAAAGTATGTAAAGAAAATTATGGGGAGAGAAAAAACAATTTGAGTTAGTCAAGAGAAACAAAACTGAACCAATAGGTCATTTTCCTCTTGCTGCTGGTGCTCCAGGAAGGTATTTTTAAGTGTATTTTCACTGCATAATTTTTCACCTGATTCAGCTGTCCCACAGAGGGCTCTTGTCTTTGCAGCTTATTCTGTGGATCTGGTACCTAAAGCAGCCAAAACTAGAGGAGTCTGTGTCCTGCACAGGCACTGAAGGCTGGGAAAAATCTCCATTTTGGTTGTTTGACTACCTGACTTACGAAGTGTGTAAAATAAAAACCTATCCGAGGTTTTAAGATGAGTTAGCTATTAAGGTGTGAGTACATAGATAAATAAAGAGTAATACAATAATCATGGCTTTAAAAGTAACACTGCTGAACTGAATCAAGAAGTAAGCTATTGGAGTTGTATCTGGTTTTGTCATTTTATTGCTTTTCTATTTTATAGTTGTGCTGATTATCCCTGTAATGGCTTTTCCATGCATTTCAGAGCACGCAGTGGGTAATGCCTTCTTTCAAGTGGAGAGCTGCAGTGTATTTAAATTGGCACAAAACCTTAGGTTAAATAAAGTTCACTACAGACAGTTTAGTAGTTTTTATCCCTTGGAGATTCCAAGTTCTGTATTTTAAAAAGTTCTTTGATCCTAAATATAGACACCAGAGGGAATTTCATTCCCTCTGAATGGAGCCTTCTATAGTTGCCATATGCGTAGAAATGTCTCACATTCTTGGCATCCACACTTTTTTTATTTCCCCCGTTAGGCATGATAGAACTAAATCCTAAATTGTTCCTGTTTCTTCAGATGTGTTTCAATTAGAAATGAATATTGATCACTGAATTAGCAGCTGAACAAAACTGTTCTGTAGCTTGTGTTCTCCAAATGGAAAAGTAAGTGTGGTTGTATCTATTACTGGCAAATAAGTGTTGTGCTGATAGTGAAATTCCTGGTGAAAAAGGATTGAAAAGATTCAGAACTTGTCAATATTGTATTTAATATGTCTGATTTCTTTCTACCTCTACCATGAATTCTTATCTTTTAGGAATTATGAGCACATAGTAGTGTAGTTGTTATGACTCTGAGATTGTGATACAGGATGGAAATAATTGGTGTACCTCCCTTCCTCTTGAGAAAAAGAATTTAATGAACTTCATGAAAGAGCTTAATTTTCATATTGAACTTTGAAGTTTCCAGTTTAATTAGGCTTCTTAAGGAGAAGTAAACCATCAGTCACAGCTGCATTCCTGTTAGGTTTTTGGGAAGCATGCAGGGTTCTGGGAGACAGACACCTCAGATGCCAAAACTTCCCTAGAGGGGAGTTGCAGCAAATTGCATTTGAGTGTTGGTTTTATTTTATGGCTGATGAACCTTTCTGCCCTGGACTTTCACTCCATCTATTTATTTCAACTGAGTTCAGACTGATGGCAGACATGCTTAGGTGCTTAATAGAGATGGGAAAAGAGGTGAAGTGTTAGAACTAGGTAAGAAAACTTAAAGATTAGTAAGGATGCTGCAGGTGAGTGCTTGGCATGGAGGCATTTGTAGAACAGGAGCATGAAAGCAACACAAAGGGAAATGGGAGTTTTAACCCTCCTTACAAGAAAAATCAATGCAGAATCTCAATTGGCTGGCAGTGACAGGAAGATAAAGATAACTGAATGGAAAATAAAGAGGAAGTAATAAAGGGATTATTTAAAAACAAATCTTGAACAAGTGTTTGACTTGCATGAATGTTAACTTTAACAAAGTTGGCAGTAAATACAGTAAGAAGTGGCTGTAGCAGAGCACAGAAGAAAGGTACAGTTTGAGCAGGCTCTACCCAAAACAGAAAGATTTCTAAAACAATGAAAGCTGATGGTTCCTTTTTATTTAAAGTTTCTTAGTTCACTTAACCAACCACTCCTTTTTTGATACTATTCAGAAGCAAGAACAACTGCCATTCTCCCATCTTTGGAGTAACTGCAGTTCAGCTCTAGCAACATTAGCTCAAAATGCCAAGGAAGTAAGTGAAAGTAAAATCCTACCTTGGTGTCAGGGAACTTCTAACAAAAGCTTTTGTATATGAAGCCTGAGAAAGAAATACATGGTGGTGTTTTCCTCAGAAAAGTCTAAAACAGAATCAAGTGATGCTGTAGAAAGGTCATGGTGGTGTTTGGGTTCTGAGTTTGCTGAGTGTCCTACCACTGTGTATGTTCCTGATGTTTGTGTGATTCCTGGCTCTTTTCCTTAATTCCTAAGAGCAGAATGTGTGTGGTTGCTGTCAGTCTCACTGGATAAAGGTGAAGAAGGCTGGAATAAATGTCACCTTTTTGGGCAACCTTACAGATTCGAATTTGGGTTTTCCTTCCAGAAAGCTGCTGGTCATCCCTTACAAATGGTAGTTGAGGTATTGAAGTAGTGGGATTTAGCAGCATTTATCATATTTTTTTCTATTTCAGAAGTGATTTATGCAGTTTGGATCACATGTAGCTTTTTCTGTGTTTTCTTCAGTGTAATCTTTATCTTTCCCAGTGTAGTGCAGAGGCTTCTGCAGCCTGCCCAGGTGGCACTGCAGATCATCATCTGCAGTTTAACTTGCATTTCATCCACAGACAAGCAGCTCGTGCAGGTTCACATGAGTAGTGAGAATCTGTATCAAAATGTGCAGATGATGAGGTGGAAAGTAATTGAAATTCCCAGGCAGAAATGTTGAGTACTGGAGGAACATTACAGATGAGGCCATTTCCCCATTTCCTGCCAGTTTGAAAAAACAGCAAGTTTTATGACCAATTAGTGGCAATCAAAAGCCATGGAAAGTGTCAGTTTTAATGTGCAGAACATCTGGAATCTGTAATTAGTATCTTTGAAAGAGGTTTTGGGATAAAGAATCATCTTTGAGCAGTTGAAGTAGTATTTTTTTCTTCCTGGTTTTCATTTGTACCATGGGATAAAATGTGTGTGGCCAGCATCTAGGTTAAAAGTTTTCTTCTCAATTTGGTTTAAATTCAGCCTTTCTTTTACAAAGCTTCTTGCACAAAGTGAACACACTTCAATCCAGTGTATTTTTACGTGGAGAAATCGGTGTAGGTAGAACAGAAATGCTGGTATATTCTGTGGGAAGAACTGGTTTAATGTGGACTTAATGTCCTAAATGTCCCCATTCAAAAGCAAACTGACACATTGGTGGCAGTTTTGAGTGAGCCTTACCCAGGAGAAATTGCTCAGCTGACAGGGAGAGTTCTGTAACAATGCAGCAACTGCACACATGGAGATGCACAGCTGGATAGAGAAATGTACAGGTGACCATTTGAGAATTGAAAAAAAGAGAGATTAGAGAGCTTTAACCCACTCTAGAGCTTCATTTTGGAGGGGTTTACCAGCTGATTTTCGTGTAAAATAAAATGCACTCTTCCTGTTTTGCTGACTCATTGGAGAATTCAGTGAGCAAAGGAGAATTTAAAATGAGGTATGCAAAGAGTTGCCAAGTCATAAACTGTGACACTAGAAATAAGCATTTATCAAAGATTAAATGGAGTTTAGTTTTAACCTGCATTTTTTGAGTGGTTACATGTCAGGCAGACAGGCACATCTATCCCATATATCACCATTAGCATCTGAACGAGAAAAAATGGTGTGTAAGTTTGAAATTCATCATTTCAGTCTTGATAAATGGCTGACTGCACCTCCCAACTGCTTATTTAAAGTTGTAGAGTTGAGAAGAAAATGTTAAATAGTACAGACTTAAACTTGAAGTTCCTTAACTGTGTATCCTTGAGGAGTAAAAATCGTGTTTCTATGTCCAGGGCAGAAGGCCAAGCTGTACCAGGAGATCCAAACAGCTCAGAGCTGTTCACTGTTCTCCCACACAAAATGGCAAGTCCAGTTAATGTCCCTTCATGGGCTTTCCTTCAAAATATCTAGTAGAATATGGAAAGCCTGTTGGTTTTTAAACAGGAGATTCTTTCAGATCCCAACTGTGATCACAGGTGGTCACAAGAAAAAGAAATTGTCTGGAAAGAGCCTAAGTGGTGCAGTTAGTGCAGATGGAAATGCTTTTGGAAATCAAAATCGAGGAAGCTGGTAAAGATGATGTTAAAACCAAACTTAATGTGGCCTCTCTGAATACTTTGTTGTTACCTGTTAACTTAAGGTACTGAATTTCTTCAGGCTTTTTCTCTGTTTTTCAGTATATTGAGGGGTTTAAGGAAGGGGGTGAAGGAGGGCAAATAATTCCATTCCCAAAAATAAACAAACACGAAGACCTTGGGGCTCGGTAAGAGTTAAGGCTGGGGGGAGGGGAATTATCTGTTAAGAGTATTAGTTGTTTAATAAAGCACAGTTGTCCTCCAGATGAACCCGCCAGTGACTCCGCAATTGGGGTCATTCCAAGTTCATGCTGTGGACTTTTGACTGCCTTGTGTGTCTGTGAAAACAGCCGGCGGTTCCTGCAGGGATCACTCATTCAGGCCTGTAACACAAAACTATTGCCAGCGGGCACCTGCTGCTGCGGCTTCCCAGGAGGTCCCGGGGGGAAGCGGCGCAGCCCCGGGGGCCCGGCGGGCCGGGAGCAGCGGGGCTCCCCCGGGATACCCGGCTAATCCCACCGCGGCCGCCGGCAGCCCTTGTCAGGATGCATTAGGAAACTCGCTTAACGATGGGATGTGAGCTAATTAAAGCGCCTTTACTTTGGGTATATGACATAAATAGGGGTGGGGAATGCTGTAGGGAATCTCAAGGAACACGTTTGTTCAGTGGGAAAAGCTGTCGGCTCCTCGTGGTTGTCAGTAATTTGGAGAAGGTCAAAGTTTATGTTGCTCTGAAAACGAGAAGCTGATTATCGCTTTTTGCTGATTTAGTATTTTCTAAATGAAGAGTGTGTCGGGGCTGTTCAGAGTGCCAGGACTCTCTGCAGGGCTTGGCTGGGTTATAAATGCCCTGGGGGCTCAGCCTGAACTGTCCTTTCTCCTTAGGACTGGATGGAAGAATTAACTTGGTCTGTCTTGATGTGTAAAGGAAAATGTAAAAGTCTAGAGCATATAAATGTAACTGAATTCACAATCTTGCCTGCTAAAATGCCCCAACTAATTCTTAAGAGACTGACCAAAAACATGGCAAAATTTGGGGAACAGCTTCAGACCAACAGGCCTTTGAAACCTGACAATCAAAGACCTGTTAAGTTTTCAAATACAACCATTTCACTTTTTAATCCCATTATATTATAACACACCATTGACCACAGGGATAGGAAGGTAGGAAGCTGTGTTTGTTGTCTGTGCCTACTGATGGCCAGTAAAATTAAATATATGCTGCTTCCACTCTATAACAATGTGTGTACAGATGAGCAAAGAAGCTGCTCTAAAAATTATTTTTATGGTAAGTCACAGAAATATATTACATATCAATCCTAAGACATTGCAGTAAAAACAGGGAAACTTAGGCTGCAGAATTTCCTGGACAAATTTATCTGTCCCACTGCACCCAGTCCTTGTGTATATCCAAGAATCCAGCAGAGCTTTTTGGTTTTTGCACTTTCCAAAGAATAGCAGCAAGATTTGAGGATGACCTTTTTTAACCACAAATTCTAGCAGCATACGTCTCCTTAGCCTGGAACATGTACACTGTGAGGATTTTTTGCCTCCATAGGCAAATGCTTAATTTGTAACTGTTGTAATTTACTGACAGACATCAGCATAAAAATTGGCTTCCTCTAAAATACCTTTGACAGGTTGTAGAGCTGTAGGAAATAGTGGTGGTTTTTAATGATGTTGCTACAACACAAGTGACCATGAAGGATTGAACTCCTCTCTAAGTGAGTTCTGCAAAGCAAAGATGTGAACCAAATAAGCTCTGTGTTTTCTGGTTTAAACACAGTTCATTGTGAGGTTTGCACAGAAGTTTTAAGTGATCCATATTTAATTTCATCACTTTCTCTCTTAACATTCCATCTTGGAATGTTCTGGTTTGCTCAGTCAATAATATTTGTAGATGTACCATTCTCTGATGCTAGAATTACAATGGAATGTTTGGACTCAGGTCATAATTGTGTATTTATCCTTTTGGGATGTCCTTAGAGAACCAGGCAGTGCCAAGAGCTTAAAAAGACTTAAAAAGATTACTTAAACCTTATTTCCATGCTGTGTGCTTCATGCATCTGGCTTAGAGGGAACAAGCAGTCCAAAGTTGAGTTTTCATTTGCTTTGAAATCTTTTTGTGCCCCATAAGCCTTCATTGTTTGGCACCAGCTTTGATTCACAAACACTGTATATGGGTGTTTTTGTTTTTCTTCTATTGCTTAAATCAGCAAGGGATATGTAGTCAGTGGTAAAAGGTTTTTGTGGTAAAACTTCCTTAATTATTGTGCCTTTAAAAAGGAAAACAAAAGACCAAAAAACCCAAAACATGAATAGATCAGTTTCTTGTACAGATAATATTTCATCTGCTTTTGCAGATCTTGCTGAATAGTTAGTATTGATTGTTGCCTCTGTGTAAGTGTAAAACAAAAAAAAAATGATGAATCATTGATTTACTTGAGTCTGCAGAGGAGGAGGCTGAGCCAAGCGTGCCCTGGGCTTGCAGAATTGCAATGACATCTTCAGTGATTGTGAAGAGAGGTTAGCATGCTCGTCCAAAGACAGTGTGCACAGTAGTGTAACGTGCTGGGGTTTGGAGGAAAATGTCCTATTTCACCCTCCTCAGGAGGATGAGTTTATGTTACAGCAGGCTGAAGTGTAGTGGGGGATGTTTTCTGCTTGCAATCAGTAGCTTCATATCACACATGAGCTGGTGTGGGGCAGAAAGCAGGGATCCAGGTGTTTTTAGAGCGTAGACCTGGAAGAAAAGATCAGTGTCCCTCTGTAGAAGGAAAATGCAGGAAGAACCATCTGCTTTGGGGACAGAAAGGGTGAGAGGAGGCAGAGGGTGTCTTGTGAATGAAGGTGAACGAATGCTCAGCTGCCTGGGGCTTTTAGGAGGGGTTCTCCTTCTGTCCAGGCAAAATGGAAAAGGCAAAGCATTAAACAATACGTGCTGATGATAAGTTGAAATATTTTAAGTACCTGAAATGACAGAGCTTTTAATCAGTAGTCTGGAAGGCTCCTGTTCCCCTCTGTTCGGAGAAGTCAAGTTGACAAGTAAAATACTCACTTCTACGTGTGCCTTGTGCAGCCTGGCTTCATCCAAAACACTGGGGGCCTTTCGGTCTGGAAGCAGCTAAATTCCCTTAGCTGAAACTAATGTATTGGTTTGCAGTTCTGTTTCAAGGCAAAGGATGTCTGAAATGGGAAAAATGCAGAGATAAAAGACCAAGTGACTGATTTCTTTTTTTTTTCATCAGCAAGTAGACAAAGAGCTCATTATGAAAATTAGGGTAGAGAAGGAACTGGTTTTTACAAGTCCCTTGATTAGTTTCATGTTTGTTCCACAGACTGTTGTGTTTAGTTATGTTGGCATTTACATGGTCTTGAGTAGGCTTTGAAGTTATCAGGTCACACCTTATTAACAAAAGCTGAGGAAGACAAGGGTGGGTCACACTTTTGGTGTCACCTTTGTTTATCTGGAGCCTATTTGCTGTGTGACCGGGTTAACAGCTCAATAAGGCACCATCTCTGCTCTTTCACAAGTCTTGAAACCTCAACCTCAGCAGCTGATATTGCACTCCACAAAGGAGGCATCTAAAAGCAGGACACATGGAGGGGAAAAGGCAGGTCTGCTTTTGTGCTTCAGCTTGTTCAAATCCCGCTTCAGAGTTTAAGCTGGACTTAAAATGTTTAAATTACTAATACTTACTTAGGTTTCTGATCCTTAGGTAGTGCCTGAGGAACTTGTTCTCAATACAGTGATTATAACCTAGACAGACTGGGCAGGAGGTGTTGTGCAGGTTTTGGGTTAGTTGGGGTTTTTTATGTTGGAAATCTTTAATTTCCTTATTGTATAGGTAGATACAATCCTATTAGGTGAAACAGACTTAAGAAATCATTCCATAGTATTTCTGAGGTACACAGAAAAGTTAAAAAGAAGTGTCAAGTTGTGATCCCCAGCAGGTATTTCAGGTGGTATTACCTATAGTGGCTGATAAGGATGGATCTAGGTGTGGTTCACATCAGGAATGATGGTGACTCTGACACCACAGTCTGAATCTTTATTCAAATATGATTCTAAACCTCACACAGAAAGGGTGAGTTGCCCCATTGCCCCGCAGCCTTTCCCATCACTTGCTAATGCCTGTGGAACCTCCCCTTGATTTATCTTCCCTGGCATTTCACCTCTAATTGCAAATGCACTGCGGAGCAGGAAGGGGCTGGTCCCAGCTGGAAGTGGCTCAGGAGGGACCCACTCACTGTGCTCACTGAAGAAACCCCTTGCTTTGGGTACAAATGGTGCAGATGGTGACAAAAGTTTGGCTTCAGTCTTTATTAAATGAGGCCAGGAAACAAGCAGTCCCAGGGGAGGGGGTAGGAGGAGTTGCTTCAAAAAGTAATTCAACACAAAGTTCATGTTTTGTAACTAATGTGTGCTGAGTTCAGATTTTGTCACCTGAATCAGGGCAAAATGGAAACATTTCGTGGAACCTTTGGTACATCAAAATCCTTAAATTGTTTTGCTTTCAGCTGTAATTCAGTGCTATTTTCTAAATAACACAAACAAAAATGTCCCTGTTTAACTTTGGGTTTACAGATGACTTCTAAACTATGTGCATGGGATTTTTTTTCTTTTTTCCTCCTTACTAAGAAAAACACATTATTGCATTAAAATTCTGTCTACACACAAACAGGATTGCTATTGAAAATTTGGTGTCAGACTGTGTCATGGAGGAAGGGATATTTGAGACAAGACTGGATTGTATTTGCAGGAAGAGCTGGGGTATTGAAGCTGGAAAGTGTGGATGCAGGGGCGGGGAAAGCTGTAAAGAGAGATTACCAATACTCATCAATAAGTTGGTTTATTCCTTCTGGCTGATTGTCCAATCATGCACATTTAACTTCCAAAATGTGTTCTTGAAAAATAATTTTCAGGTCTTGAGAGATTCTGTAATGAGGTTTAAATTTTGAGGAGCTGTTGAACCTTTCAGTTTTTATAGCAACTATTCTAATCCTCATAAGCAAAGTATTTTTCCAGGAAAAAAACAAACTTAAATGGGATTCATAGATAGCTTCAGATCAGTTTGTATTTCTAGCCTAATTTTTTTTAAAATAATATCTACATTAAGTTCACAACAAGGTCAGAAGCAACTCAGTCCATGATCACTATGCTCTGTTTAGTCTCCATATGATCAAGTCACAAGAAAGGTCATGGGATTTCATTTTCATCCCTGTTGTTAAAATCAACTTGTTTAGATAATTGGAGCCACTGGACTGGTTTGTCTTCAAGCTGAAAAGGAGTGCTTCGAGCCCAGACATTGTGTCATTAGTAAAAAAGAAACACAACATTGGAAGAAATGGCAGAAAATGGAGATGAACTTCATCTTAGCACAGGGCCCACAAATGAACTGTTTGTCCAGTTCTTTTTTAATCTTCTGTGTTTCAGGGTTTCACAGCAGGTCTCAGTTGTCCTCTGGTGCACACCTGAGCCACAGAGGGGTTTTACTGTAGCTGCTGGGGTGCAGAGGAGATGGTCCATGAGACATAGGCTGGTCCTTCTACACTGGAATCCTTGTCCTGGAAGAGCTGTGGTCATGCAGGACACCGGGAACTTCAGCACCCCGAGTGTCTTTGACATTCCTGTGGCACTCAGTGCATTTCCCAGCCCCAGTCAAAGCTGCAGCAAAGCCTTAAATGATCTTTGCTTCCTCAAGGGTGGAGAGGATGAAGTTTGTTCATTTCTTGAAAAGAGATAGGACTGCTGATAGTAGATCAGCAGTGCTGAGTGGTACAGGAGGTGTCCAACTACACATCATCAAAAACCAGATAGTTTTTGGAGAGTATTCCAGGAAATTCCTTCTAGGAGCCCTTTTCTTTCATAATACCCTGAATACAAAGCAAGGTTTCAGGTTTTCTGTCTCCTTTTCTTGCCTCCCTCCTTCCACCAAGCTTCTGGTTTCTGTCTGATTACATCAGACTAAAGGTCAGCAGATCACAATAGATCATTTTTATTTGGTGCTTTTTCATTGACTCGCACACAGCAATGGTCAGAGTTCTCAGAACAAATCCTGTTTGGACATAATGTTCCCTTTTATCCATGAGCATGTCTCTAGTCCTCCCCCCAACTTTTCAAGGTAAGTGTAAGGAGTAAAAATACTCTGCACACACACTCGGGGTTCCCCCAGACTTTGGTTTGGTACCTGTGGACACTTGCTGGAGGTTATGATTTTTTAATTTTTTTTTTCTTTCTCTCAGGGAATTTTCTTCCATTGATTGTCTAAGAGATCATAATGACAATATTTAAGAGAAACTAAATATGTGCTGGGGGAAGGAGGAGGGAGAAGGGTGCAGTTGGCTACCCTCTTGGCTGAGGGAAGGGCAGAGATACCATGAGATTTTGGCTGGGGTTGAGGTGCTGGGCTTGGCTGTTCGCTCTCTCTTGCTCTGGGGTCGGAGGGGAGATGGCTGTGCCGCAGCTGCTGAGGGGAGAATCCACTGCCACCATGGAGTTCCGTCTTTACTGCTTCTCCTACTGTGAGTGAGGCTTTGCTTGTAAAATCAGCCATTGAGCTGGGACCTCGTCAACACCCGAGCTCACTGCTGGGACCTCATCAACACCCGAGCTCACTGGAGAGGGCCCTCACCATCAGCTCAGGTGCCTCAGGAAAACCCTGGCACGCCGAGCCCCTCTGAGGGAATGTGTCCCAGCTGTTTGCAGGAGCCCGGCTGCTGCTGCTGCTGCCCCGCCGTGCTGTTTTTCTGCCTCTGGTTTGGGTTTCTCTCTGTGCTTTAACTCGCCATCCCCTGTCCGCTTTAACTCGCCATCCCCTGTCTGCTTTAACTCGCCATCCCCAGTCTGCTTTAACTCGCCATCCCATCTGCTTTAACTCGCCATCCCCTGTCCGCCCGACCTCCGCAGGGCATGCTGTGGAGTTTCTGCTACATTGTGTTTGCCACCAGCCCCTGCCATTCCAGCCTGCCGCTCTGAGGCTCCTGCTGCAGCCCATTTTGCCACGCCGAGGGGCACCGGGCTCGGCTGCCGAGGGTTTGTGAAGAAGCAAGGCCTCTCTCCCATCCCTTCCCGTCCCAGGCACGCCGCCATTGCCGTGTGGAGCGGCGGCCCCGCCACAGCGCCCCCTGCAGGCGCGGGGGAATCCCCGCCCGGCCCGGCCCGGAGCCAGCAGCGCCCCTGCCGGCCGTGCCCGGAACTGCGCCAGGGGCAGCGCCCGAGCCGGCCGGGGCTGCGGCTGTGCTGCTGCTCCCTGCTCGTCTGGCTGCACACACACACA
>NC_031789.1:2810886-2831964 GCF_001522545.3 Parus major
CACAGACAGACAGACAGACACACACACACAGACAGACAGACACACACAGTGCACAGACAGACAGACACACACACACACACACACACACAGTGCACAGACAGACACACAGTGCACACACACAGACAGACACACACACACACACACACACACACACAGTGCACACACACACAGACAGACACACAGTGCACACACACACACACACACACACTCGGGAACAACTGCTATTCCTTTCCACAGCTTTGCCTGAAAGACCCCTCATTTCAGGTATAATAATTCAGAGGGAAGTGAGTCATATTTTCCATTCCAAGGGAGGTTCCCACCTTCCTTGGCAGACACCTGTCCTTTAAACACAGCTGGGGATCCTGTCGGATTTCCCCACACTGTGCCTTGAGTGTGGCCTGACTCCCACTCCTTCTACAACACAGCCATTTCTACCCTGAGTTACTGAAAAGGATTTAATTAGCTCTTAAAAATGTCATTTCATGACAGGCCTATTTGTGTTGAAGCTTTGCGCATATCTTTGCAGAGGAAAAGCTTTATATCTAAATAACGTTCTTTTTAGGTTTTGAGGGGTTGCATTTGGGTCATGGGCATTGCTTTTGGTACATCTTTCACAGACTGGGTTTGTTTTGGCTTGGCCACAGTAGTTGGGGCACCTCCTTGTCACCTCAGGATTCCAGTTTGCACATGTTGGTGTAGTTTTGAGCTTTCTTCATGGCAAAAGGATTGGACAGATTCTTTTATACATCAAAATGAGCTGTCTAAACGTGCATTTCACAAGTAGGATCTAGGAATTTTCTGCATTGAATCTACTGAGGAGAAACAGCTTTTGTTCTTCCAATAACAGAAAACATCTTCTCTTGCAGTTTGCTGGGACTTTGTCGGATGGTTTGGGAAAGACCATGGATAACAGACATCAGACAGAGCGGGAATACATCCGGTATCATGCTGCAACCAGTGGAGAGCACCTTGTAGCTGGAATCCATGGACTTGCACATGGTAACCCTTAGCTGTAATTTTAACTCATTTCTCCCTTAAAAGGGATGATCAGATTGCAAAGAACAGTGGTGTTACTGCTGGGTGTTTGCTAGAAGCCTGGGCAGTGGAGCTATCAGAGGCTTTATGCTTGAATTTCAGTGCTTGCAAGTTGGGGTGGGGGCACTGTTTGATTTTCAAGTCCACAGAAACTACGTTTAATATTCAGGGGTTTTCACATGTAACTGGAAGTAAAAACATTTTTTGCAAATAAAGGAAGTTCATCCAAAACATCAGTTTCTTTGTAGAGGCATGAAATACCCACACAAACAGATTTTTTTTTGAGGGCCAGACATTAAAAAAACAAAATTAGTATGGCTGGTTGTAGGTTTCTTATGTTTGCTTTTGGTTCCAGAAACCTGAGTTTCCTTGGAATCAGTACATCAGTTTAAAGTTACATTTCACCAGTTGGGTTACTTTGTGGGTTTTTTTCAGTGTACTAAGAACTAGAGAAATTTATTTGTGTAAAGGGTAGTGGACTAGTTTTAATTTGGCTTGAACTTTACATCGATTTAGTTCATGATTTATCTGTTGAAGAAGGTTAAATCAATACAAGCCAAGTTTAAATCAAATATTTATGTTTTGCATCATCTTGGCTCAGTTTGTTTAAATGTTATTCTCACAGTGTAACTGTTGCAGCCTGTGCAAAGCTGATTTGACTTTCACTAAAAGGTCTTTTCTATGCTGAGAAAAATCTTCTTTGGTCATACAGAGACACTGTAGGTATGAAATGAATCATGAAAGTTCCTCTCACACCAGTGTGCTGAACTGTCTGACGTAAATTTATAGAAACACAGGAAATCCAAAATATGTGAATCTTTGCTGAAAAGTCCATTATGAAAGCACTTCACTGTGTTGTATTATCCAGTAATTAGTGTGACTGTTCTAGTCCTAAGTCTGTGGCATTTTTAAATGCTTCCCATTCCGTTTTTTGAAAAAAATAAAGGAACTGCTAATTACTACATTTCAACAGACAGGATTTAATCATAAACTATAGTTACTCAAGAGGAGAGATTTAAATACTTTGTGCTTCTTGAGTTTGGCAGTTTAGATCTGCCTGGTCTGTACTTGAGTTACAGACCTCAGAGGAGCCCTTGGCTGCTGGAAGCTGGGCAGGTGAATTCTTGAGCCAGGGCTCTAGAAACTGATATTTTAATCATGGAGATGTGAAATCCACAAAGTGCGTTCTCAGACAATGTGAACTGTTCCAAGGCTTTTGAAATCTCAGTAGGTGCTTGATTTCTCAGAGCATTGAGGTTCTCAGGAAGGGAAATGTGCACAAAAATGTCTGTCAGCAGCATCACAGTTAAAGTCACTTAAACTGACTTTAAGGACACTTAAAGTGCCAGTTTAAAATAATTTACTTTGTCCAGTGGAGAAATGCACTCTGTTGTTTTCTGTCTCAGCTTTTGTGGTGATTGAATTTTGTCACATCCTAAGTAACCACTGAACCTGTGCAATAGATGAGGACTCTTGGTGTAAGTACAGATGGAAATGTACCAGTATAGAAATACTTTTAAATGCACATATTTAATGATGAATTTAATCTTTTCCTATGGGATAATGTAGTCTGTACATACACATATCTGTACAGCATATACAAAGTATAAAGTTATTGGTTAATGTAATTGAGTTTGAAAGTTTGTGTGTTAAAATAAATGCACACTAAACCTTGTAGGCAGAGAACATCAGGTGGGTGAAGTTCTGTAAATTCTAGAACCAATAATTTTGGACTTCTCTGCTGCTCTTGTCTTTGCCAGGTATCATTGGAGGATTGACAAGTGTCATAACATCGACAGTGGAAGGTGTGAAAACGGAAGGAGGGGTCAGTGGTTTCATATCTGGCCTGGGGAAGGGGCTGGTGGGCACCGTCACCAAACCCGTGGCCGGAGCTCTGGATTTCGCGTCGGAAACCGCGCAGGCAGTGAGGGACACCGCGACCCTGAGCGGCCCCAGGTCAGCCAGCAGTTGGTATTTCTAATCAATAACACTATGAAACTGTGTATTAATGCCTGCTGCAGCTTCTGAACTGATTATCTTTCCTCAGGCAAAGCAACAATAACCAAATTTAATGTAAGCTGTTACCAGCCCATTTCATTCTATTTGCTTTTTGTTTAATGGATGGCATTTGTTGATACTCTAACAAAAGTGAAATTTGCCTGGAAAAGCTGCAACATAAAATAGGAATTATTAACCTACACCTTTAGATGAAGCAAAGTTTTTAGAAAGACTGTATGTGGTGAGACTAAACTTCTACCACTGAATCCTCACACACTGTTGAAATGAAGGAGTTCTCCCTGCTCTACCTCCAGCTTTTATTTTGCTGTAGAAACACAGCTCTTGAAAGGTTTGAAGAGTTCTGTCATCAATATAGTGCCACTGTTTTAATTTTTATTTTGTGCAAAGTTCTCAGTTATGAAAGGGGGTGGCTGTGTGCCCTTATGTGCATGTGCCCATCCTCCTCTGGCTGTGAGGTGTCAGCACATCAGGACAGATGCTTTGGCTTCTTCTTGTGGTCAGTTACTGGTTTAATGTGGGCTCAGCAAAGTAACAATGGTTTTGCTTAAAATAAATAAGTGTTCATTAGCACTGACTGTGATTGTGGCACAGTTCTGGAAGGATTGCTCTGAGAGAAGAGTCTTTGTGCTCTTTGTGGCCAAGATTTTGCTTTGTATTACGATGCCAAGAAGTCCTCTTGTATGTACATGAGACCTGTGTGCTGAAGAAGTGAAAGAAAACCCTAAGCAGGTTTTGTTATCACAAAGCTTGGAGAAAAATGTTCAAAAAATATTGGGTTTTCTGCTTGTTTTGTCTCCCCATTTGGCTTTTCCATTTCCTGTGTTTTATTATGCCACTCTTGGAATTCTGAAGGGTCTACATCAGGGTTTCAGCAAACAATAAGTTTGATGAAGTGTGAGTGAGGTGCAGGAAGCCTGAAGCATGACCCTGGTTGGGCTTTGTTCTGAAAGTGGACGTTTGTACATGTGTGTCTTACATATCTGGGACTCGCCCTGATTTGTAAAACCAAGAGGTTAAGGATTGAAAGTAAGAATATTGGCATGCACAAAATTAAATGAGAACTCTTAAGTGCATCCCTGAGAAAATTCAGTGTTTCGCTTGTGCATGTCTAAATTTTGTGACTCTGCAGGTTGATTGATTTATGTAAAGGTGTGGAGAAGCACACCTGTCTCTGCTGTTAGCTGGATTTCTGGTTGAGCTGTGTGTCTTGTAATTTGTTTCAGGAAACACACATTCTTAAAATTCATGTTTTGACACGTTTCTGTGAGATACAACCTGTACACAATAGGTGTTGTCGTTTCCAAACTGGACAGCAGCTGGGAGAGAGAGGGCAAGAGGATCTCCAGCCAGGGTGATTTTGGGCTTGTGTTTCCTTTGGGAAACACTTCTTTTTGCCTTGTTCACTGTCAGTTAAGAGAAGAGGTTAAGACAGATGAGCTGAACCACATCTTTACTTCCACTGAATTTTGAAGTCTTTTTGTCACAGATGAGCTCTGCGAAATGATTTCAGTGTCTACTCACAGACTGTCAAGTTTCTGACCCAACAGCCTTTTACAAGAGGAAAGAAAAGAAAAATGGGTAAAAAACCCCAACCTTTCTCAGGTTACTCAGTTACTACAGTTCTCCAGCCTACTAAAGTCTGATCAAAACCTTTTTTGGCTAAACAAATGTACTTGAGAACACACAGACAGTGTAAGGGGAGTGTGAGTGGGGAGGTGGGACCAAAACACCACCTCCATTTGTAAGCAACCTTGCATTCATGTTTCGTTTGGTGTGTGGCTTTTATGTGCTTCTACAACAAAGGAGCCAAATTGTTCATTTGGGGGTTGAAAAAGCCCCACATGACAAAGGCTTTGTCTGTTCTCTGGGCTGCCGTGTCCCGCTATCCCCCCAGCGCGTTTGTAACTGCTCAAGTATGTGTGGTTTGGAATGGCAGCAGGACAACGCTCCAAGCCCGAGCTGCTGGCTCTGCTTGGAGCATGCTGGGCTGTGTAGGCTCTTCCAAGCTCAGCACACAAGAGCAGCCTTCCCTGATGGATGTGACTGGAAATTCATGGCAGGAGCTGATCTCCAGTGTACTTTTGAACACCTGAAGACTGAGTTCATGGGCGTGACAAGAGCTGTTTGACCTTACCCCGTGCATATTCCTGGTGCTGCTGCAAAGCTGACTCAGCCAGTTAATTGCAGTTGCATTTAAATAGCAGGATACGTAACTGTAAATTATAGGCCCCTTGCAATTCTCTAATTACATGGTTGAATTTTTAAAAAAAGCTCTGAATTTCAGCTGCTTTACTTTAACCATTGGATCAGGTTTGAGTGGGATGAAGAATTTTAATTGAGGTTGTTTGCTTTCCTAAAAGACGTAGTTTAATTCTAGCACAGTTCCTGAATGGAATGGAAGTGTCTGCAGCATGTTCAGTGTTCAGGCTACATGGACATGAGTGTTTTGTCTTCAAACATGTTGATTTGTGTTGGAGCTCCTGCAGCTGGCACATGCCATGTGTTGGGATCATGGAGCCAGACCAGCACGGCTGAGGCTCAGGTGATGGCTTTAGACCTTAAGGGGATATTTTCAAAGGTCATTGGTTTAAAGGGCAAGAAAATATTTTTTTAATCTGACTTTAGGCTGGCCTTTTTCAAATCTAATCTTATAAACTTATTATCTAATCATAAAGATGCCTGACTGCTTCTAAATTTAATGCAGAAGAGAGCATAAAGCAGTTGGTGAAAGTGCAGCATACATCTAATTTATAAACAGTTAATGCCTATGATTCTATACCTTTATTGAGAGGGTTTTATGTGTTCCAAGTATTCCAGTGTCACATACAACAGTTCTGATTATTTCCATATTTTTCATATACTGCCAAAAGTTTAAAAGCCCAGTTCAAAACAGGAAAGCTGTTATGTCTCTGGATATGCTTGGAGAGCTCTCGCCTAGAAACGTGTTTTATGTCCTGGTGCAGCACAAGTAAAGAACATTTATATTTAGATGTGTGTCTAACCTAACAAGTAGTGCAGGAAACTGCCTTTATGGCTTTCTCTCAGGCTTCTGCCAGGTCAGTGCAAGTTTAAGATTATTCTTGGACTGTTGCTGCATGGGTTTGTGTTCTTTTTTGAGCTGCAGTGTGAAAATTAGAAGTAGATAACCCTGTGACCTCCACAATTCTGATGAATTCTGTCCATGAACTAGACTGTTAATAGTAAAGAATAGTTTGAGATTGGAAAGCCATTAATGGTCACAGAAAATTGTTATGTAAATATTTGATTCTTTTAAATGTACTTCATGTGGAAAGCAGCAACCTGTGCTAGTTGTTCCTTTGCTCATCACTTGGAGTTGTGCAGGGAAGTGGCAAAGTTTGATGCAATGTCAGGAGCAGATGATAATAATTTAATTGTTTTTACCTTTTTGCATCCATCTCTTCATTAGCTGTGATTTGCATTGTGAGGTCACAAGCAGTGTGGATGAGAGCACGAGTATCAGTGACACTGAGCAGAAATAGGAAATGTGTACTTAATTGTATGGAGACAACTCAGCCAACACACTGCCACCAGGTTCTCAGGTTTTACAGATAAATATTACTTGAACCTTTACACTTCTGTATGTGCCCCAGACTTGGTTCTGACCATGGACTTCATCTAGATCTGACTTTACAAGCCTTTACAATAATGTCAGTCATGTATGGGCTCTTCTGGTTCAGGGGATGTTGTTATTCTCCTGGTAAGTCCTTCCTAAGATTTTCCTAGAAGTCAGAGAGAAAATGTATTTATCAGTCTAATCAATAAATTGCTTCAGCAGTGTGATTTCCTTCATATCCTTTCTTCTTTTCCCCAGTGGGATAACAGATCTTCATGATAATCTGTTTTCATTGAGCAGATTTGTCCTTTCCTCTCCCTGTGGCACAGCTGTAGCCATGGGCTTTTCCTCCCTGCCAGCCCAACCCCAGTGCACAGTCACTGTCCAACTGGATTTTATGGTTTACATTCTTCTGTCATGGGCTGATGTCCAGATTGTTCCCCTGCTTTTGTGGAGGTGCTTTGGAGTCCCCACTGCAGGTTCCCATCTGTGTGGAGTGAAAAGGGCCTGTGATCCCCCTGCTCTGGGACAAGCTGTGCTCTGCCAACCACCCAGAATTGTCTTGGTTGGGTTTACTGCCATATCCCACTGCAAACTGATGCCCATTTTTCTGCTTGCTTTTTTGCCCCAAGAGTTTTTATGTTTGGTTTGATTTTACTGCTTTGCAGTCATTTCTCATTTGCATTCTGGATTATTTTTCCCCAGAAATGCAATGTTGTAGGCTGAATCCTATTTAATTTCCTGTCATATTTCTGACCTTTTCAGGTTCTTCAGTACTTCAGTGTCCTCAATGGGGTTTTAAATGCCTCTTAATTTGTCCTCCAAATGTAGTTTTACATCACTAGATCCTTGTAGTTAAGAAAACCTGTGTTTGTGTCTACACATTTTGCAGCACCTCAGTAGATACTTCTTTTTCTGTGACCAGTCTCACCTGTTTGGTATTCTTCTGTTAGGTTTTATTATATCACTGGTAGCTTTCTGTAGCTCATTTAGAGATCCTGGCAATGTTCTCCAAGTGTCTACTCTTGCTTGTTGCATAAGTAAATGTGGATTTCCTTGTGGGAGAAGCAGTTCCCCAAATGCAGCCCTGTCTCTCTTCAGTGTGGCTGATTTAATCTCAAAACCTTTATTTCTTTCTGAAGATGCACCTCAGCTAATTTAGTTTCTTAACTAAAAGGTACAATAATCCACCATCTAAGACCTAAAATTATTTCTAAATAAGTGAAGCTGCCCTTTAGAATGAACAGAAAGTAGTTCTCTGTTCCTTTTTCTATTCAAGGAGTGCTTCTTTCTTCATGAGCCACTTTTGGCTGCCAGTTGGTTCTCTTTTCTCTTGTAAGAATGTGTTAAGTTTTTTTCTTGTTTCTACTCAGATTTTATTTTGCAGAAGTCCATTGCTGTGCATCAATAAACCAGTAGCTCTTTTTGTCAGTCAAGTACTGATTATGTTTGCCTGGGAGTGGAATCTGTCAAGATTGCTTTGTATGTTCACTCTTCCAAAGGGGAAAGTCAACTTCCCCTTAAAGCTCTCTGGAAGGAATTCAAGCAGCTGAGGCTTTTGTGGTTCTGGTTTTGACTATTCTGCAGTGCCCAGAGTCAGGAGAACTCAGCATAGACTGCAGTGCCACCCCACATTTGTGCACTTCTGAAGCTCACCATACTCATATAGTGGCTAGCAAAACTTAGTATTTCAAGAAATAAAACTAAAATTTTCAAAGTGACACAACTTCAGAAATAAAGTGAAGTCATGCCTGAGTTCCTCTGTGTGAGAATGAAATACAGGGGGGCAGCTTTTCTTCCCTTTTTTTTGCACCCTCCTCCAGTTCTGACAGGCTGGGCATCTCACAGTTTGTTCCCTTTGCCCTCCCCCCTGGAACAAAGAGCTGAAGGACAATTTCTTGGGACTACAGGCTCTGTTCTTCACAATAAAGCAGGATTTGCTATGCATGACTGAAGAAATGATGCATGTAGTTAGTTTTCACTGGGTTTCTTTTGTAACCCACAGGTTACAGTAAAAGCAAGATGAAGCTTTAAAACATTGAGTTTGCTTAATCATATTTTGTTACAGAGTCAATAACCCTAGAGTCTCATGTATAAAAATGTCCCAGTTTCTAGAACAATACATTGTCCATTGTTTGTGCCCAGCAAAAGTCCAGATGATTTGGAGAATCCAAACTGCACTGACACATCTCCCTTTCCTTTTTGGAGGGTTGAGTGGGATTGGTGCCCAAACAACACATTTTAGTTCATTACTGCAAATACCCACTGCACGTCTAAGTAATGTTTCCTGGAGCCTGTTCCTAGAGATCAGTACTAGTAAATACCATTTCTGTTCAGAATACTCAGATGTCTGCAGTCAGTTGTCACTGTCCCTTTTTCTGAACTTAACTCAGTTTAACTTGGAAGGAATGGAAGTAAAACCCATGGTGTTTGGACCATGAAACAATATAATCCTGCATTAATATTATATAGATGTGGTTCCTTTCACATCTGCCTATAGGAATGTTTATGTAATAGGAGGGTTTGGGAAAAAATATGCAATTATGGGCTTACATTAGGCAATATTTAATCATACAGGTCTCACACTTTACATATTTTACCTTGATTAGTCTCTGGGATTTATGAGCTAGACTTGTAGTAGCAGGGTCTGAGACAGGAAAACCCCAAAACAACCCCCTTACCTGTTTATTCTTACATTTCTTTAAGCCCAAGAGTTTAAATTGCACTCCCTCACATTGTCCTTCTGGGGTTGTATGCACCCTGAATTTAAGGAAGAAGCTGTAGATGGTTTAAATTCCAACAAGGAGGGCTAAACCTTTAGTTAAGACTTATGTAACTTTTTGTGTTTAAGCCTTTTTGCTTTGCCATGACAGAATGTATTAAACTGAACAAAAACCTGGCTTAAGGAAATGGTGCAGGCAGTGTGTTCTCCAGTGGTGACATGTCTGCTGGCATTAAACA
This sequence comes from Parus major, assembly GCF_001522545.3. NCBI lineage: Eukaryota > Metazoa > Chordata > Aves > Passeriformes > Paridae > Parus > Parus major. The sequence goes on from NC_031789.1 coordinate 2,820,476, forward strand.
GGAGTCTTTGTGAGGGACTGGCTGTCATTCTAAATCCCAGCATCTATTCTGTGAGAAAGAAAGATTTCCTACTAAAACATTAGTGTTTAACTTGACATTTGAGGGCAGAAAGATACCCTGGATGCTTTTAGACTTGGTCATGGGACAGAGGCACTGGAAGTGAATGTTGCAAGGGGAGGACAGACAGTGAAAATGGAAAACACTGAAAGGAGCAACGCTGAGGAGTTACTGAGCATAAAATCTGAAATTGTCTTTTTCTTTAGATGTCCATTCATTAATAGCAATAAATAATTTCAAAAGGATAAATGAATGCAGAGTTCCTACTGTGGTGGCCTCTATAACCTCCAAACATTTACCAGTGCCATGATATTCCAAATAAGCACAGGTGCATTTCCATCCCTGTTCAACTGCTGCCTGGGCTGGGTTAAGTACAAAAATCCAGATTCAGATTCAGCTTGATGTTCCTGTGTGCAGTAACTGGTCTGGAAAAGGTCTGAGTTAATGAGGGAAATGGGTTTGTGTGGTGTTAGTGTGGTCAGGTGTGAAAGGAGAGCTGGCTGAAAATGGACATCTTGGCTACAGAGCTTGCTCCCTTTCCAGTGCAACACTTCTGGAGGCCATGGGAAAGTTTCTTGGGGCACACAGACATTTGTAGTGGGTGACTAATGTTTTCCAAGACAGTAACACTGGCCTGGCATAGTCCATCAGAAATAGAAGCAATTATGAACTTCCTCCTGAAAAGAGCAGGTAAATCCTTTGCTGGATTTACCACAGATTTATTCTACTACTTAAACTTTGTCTGACATGAAATATTTGCTTCAAAAAGCTGAATTCTTATTCTGTGTGCCCACTAAACAGTATTTAGCTGTTAACTGAAAGGAATGCAGCTAGACAGGGAGAAAGTTTTATGTCTTCTGGAAATACTTGTATTTCTAGAGCCTGCATGTTCTGGCTGGTTTTCTTCTATTTCATCCAAAGCTTTAGGACACAGAGGGCGAAATGTAAAAGGAACCCTTCATGTTTCCTGTTTTCTGGCATTAGTGTGATTTTTAGATCACAGCATCTCTGCTAAAGGATACCACTGTCTTGGTGTATTCTGTGTAACACTTGGCTTGGGTGGAAACAATTCCAGAGAGCTGCAGATTTAATTGGTGTGCACTGGTGCCTCCTAGAATAGAATCAGAGATTCTTTGGAAAAGAAAAAAAAATTATATTCATGCATGACCATCAGCAGACTTTTTCCAGAGCCAGTAATAGTTTGATTTTATTATTTCTTGAAAATACCAGCAGCTTTTGAATTCTGTCTTACATTACCTGCCATTTTCCTTTGTTTGAATTAAGATTGTTTTATAATTATTTCAAGGGGATAAAAATCATTGCCAGGCTGCAAGTCAGTATGCCAAGCTACAACCCAGAGCAGGCTTTTGTCACTAAATTTTATGCAGACCTGATAAAATATGAGTTTACAATGGAAACCCTGAATTTTAGCTGTACCAGAACATGGATATTTTGTGCTGAAAAATGAGTCCACACCTTCTGTTTCCTGAACAATCACTGAGATTGGGGTTATATAGAATAGTCTTTCCATTTGCCTTCATTCCTGGTGCTCTTGCCTTGAAATTGTATTAAAGGTTTTTTACATCCTTAGTTTGTGATCTTGTCCTGGTTTCAGCTAGGACAGAACTCATTTTTTCCCAGTAGCTATTTCAGCGTTGTGTTTTGGATTTGGAATGAGAATGGTGTCAGGAGTGGGATCAAGAAGTGTTCTTTACTTACAACAGGAATAAAGCTGTGAGCAGAGTGCCTGAGCATACCCAGAGGTGGATTTTCTTCATCCTCAGACCAAGTATAAAGATGTAGGAAATCCCCATTTTAGACAAAATAAAAACGTTCTCTCCATACTGTATGTCCGGTAATTTTGTGTCTTATTAAAATTTCTTGCTACATCATAAATATCAGTTCTCTGAGGTTACTCCATGTGTTTAAAGTGGTGGAAATACTAGACTGTGAGGCCATTTGCACTAATGGGCTTAATTTCAAACAAAGAGATACAGCATTGATTTAAAACTAACACCACTTTTCAGCAGTGTTTTAAGACAACTTAGTCAAGGTTCGAATTTGTGTGGCAATTTCAGGATTGTCTGAAAGCAGGAGAGCTGGAGGCTCAGGTGCTGTTTACCTGTTTCTAGAGTTTCTGACAGATTTGCTCAGAATCCTTTGTGATGATTAACGTGAGGTTTTGTGTTCAGTCCCAGGCCGGAGCGGTAGATGGGAGCCCAGGGCCTGCTGGGATGGGGTTTTACACTTGTGCTGTCCTTTTGCCCTTCCCCTGAACTCTTTTCATTTCAGTCATGAGCAAACAGTCAGTGCCTGAACTAACAACCCCGCAATCCTCCAAAGCACGCTCCTTACAGTACCAAACAAAGGGAGGCCCGCGTGGGCCGGCCCAGGCCAAGGAATGCAGCTTCGGGGTTCTGCTCCATAAATTTAACCAGCACGACAAAAAGGAGATAATATGAGCCTTCGTGATGATCTGAAAGGGGGAGGTTTGTGTCCCATTGATTGCGGTCTGGCCCAGCGCCAGCCCCGAGCCTGACCGACAGTTGAACCATATCGTTAAGGCGTGTAATACAGCTCGAGTCTTGTACAGCAGCCAATGAGTACATATCCAGAGGGCAAAAGTTTATAAAGAGTCGAGCCTGTCCTGTTTAACCCTCTCACACTGCCTGTAATATACACTGCTGCCATTCACAAATAGCCACTTTGCTATTAAAATGTAAACCTTCTTGCTGTGCTTGGAAAACATACACGTGTGTCTGATTTCTAATGTGCAGCAGATTTATAAAGTGATCTTGGAAAAATATGTAAAGCTGATCTTTTTTTTTTTTTAACAAAAAAAAAAGTCCAACCCACTTTTATTTCAGCACTACTTCATCCATAGTTACTTTTTTGTTCAGAGACGTCTTCTGGGTTGTTCTGCAAGCTCCTTCATACAGATGGAGCTATTTATTGCCTTGATGTCACCTCATTTAGCATGTGGCTGGTATTTTTATAGATAATTTTTTCACCTAATGTTGCTGTTAACATGTGGAATGCTCTTTATCAGTTTTGTAAGTACAGCCAGTTGATCTGAATTGTTCTTGCAACTGCAAACTTTAAAAATCAAAACAAACCTTCGGAGTAGCTTTTTTGTTGGGTGAGGTTTGTGCTAGAGCACTTTGTTGTGGCTGTTGCAGCCCCCCTTGCAGTAACTGAGAAATATAAAAGGAGGGTCAGAAAGAGAAGAAGCATCCAGTCATTGGAGCTGATTGACACAGTCCTTCATGCACAGCCAGAGGCACTGTCATGATGCTGGGCAGGGCCCCTGGCCTGGTTTTTTTTCCCCCAAGTAGATTTGCTTTCCCAGAAAGGCAGGAATACAATGTGAAAGCTTTTCTGTTAGACTGAAGTATTTTACACTCAAAGTGACCACGTTTGCATTTGCTACAACTGAATATTGCTTGAGCAGCATTGATGGGACCATTATAAACGTGACTCCCCATCCCTGGCAGTGTCCAAGGCCAGCTTGGACCGGACTTGGAGCAACCTGGGATAGAGGAAAGTGTCCCTGCCCATGGCAGGGGGTGGAATAGGATGAGCTTTAAGGGCCCTTCCAGCCCCAGCCAGTCTGGGATTCCATGGGCACAGACATGAGAGCAGTGCTCCATCTGCTACAGGCCCTGCCTGACAGTATTTAATATTTTAAATTAAAAAGCAGACAGTATTTAATATTTTAAACCCTCACACAGTGCCCTGAGGCTGAGCAGTGTAATGGTCCTGGGCACTTTGCTTTCACCAAGGCATGTTCAGCTCCTGTTCTTCAGGAGTTTGAAGGAAATCCCTGCTGAGAACCACCTTTTACATCGAGTCAGAAGGTGAATGGGAGCATTTTTCAACACATTGGTTTGCCAAGAAACTCTTTAAGGTGACAGCTGCATTCATCCCTGTAATCAGTACAGGAAGAGTCTGGTGGAAATTGGAAGCTGGGATAGCAGTGTTACGTTTTGTCAACTTCTTCAGCTTGATGTTACCAAAGTGCTGGAGAAAGTGTGAGTTTTGCTGCACAGCTGTTACAGGCAGAGGTGGGGCAAGTGCCAGAAGTTGATGCCCAGAGTGCAGCTGGTGTCAGTGCTTTGTCTGCAGTGCAAACTCATACACCTTGTCCAGATGCTGGATTTGTAATAGGAATGTCAAAATTAAGTTGTGTCTCAATCTCTTCTCAGTTCCTTTTGAACTTGGAGCCTGATGAGGTTATGTAAAATTGCAAACCCAGGGAATAATTCTCAGTTTTGTTTTGATCTGGTGTACAAAAGAAAAGGGAAGGGGGAGAAAAGCTCTATCTCCAAGAAACTGGCAGGAACAACTTCCATGATAAACAGTTGCTCCTTGAGCATGCTGTACTCTCCTAAAGGCATGTCGGGTCAGCTAAAGGTCTGCAGCATCTGAGCTGGGAGATCCCTCCAAAGAGGAGGGATTTGACTGTAAGTGGGAGGTTTTAACCCTAGGCACCATTTATTTGCATGTTTCTGCCTGAAACTAGCATTTTGGGAACACGTTTAACAAGCACAATATATTCCATGCATTTGCTGGAATAAACGGCGCATATGAGCTTCCTCAGATCTGCAGTCAGCAGGGAGCTGTCTGGCTCGTGATTTTACACATTCTTGCATCTAACTGAGACATTCTGATGCCAAATCCAGCACTCAACTGACTGCACCATGTGTGTATTTTAACACACCTTAACAGCATCTGTGTTGGAACCAGCGAATGAATCCCATGGCAGAGCTTTGTTGGAGCTCTGGGATCAGTGACCTGCCTGTTGGGAACTGCACCCCAAAACCCAGCACAGGGTGGGAGGCAGCTGCACTGACCCCTTGAAACAGAGCACCAGTAGAGCCACCAGGGAATCTAGATTGCCACATGTTTTCCTGAAATTAGGCCCAAGGCATTAAATGTTCTCAGGCGCTGAGAACTGGCACATCAAAAACCTGCTGTCTCTCCCCTTCTGCTCAGTAAATTCAGGGAATATTCCTGCTCATCACATGGGTTCAGCACATGAAGCAAAGTTAAGTGCATCAGTGAGGAAAGAACAGTGGAAACAGTGGATTTTTAGTGCTGTGCAGAGGTGTGATGTTCATTACAAGTGGCACACGTTTGTTTTCATTTGTTACCTGTGTGTTCCCAAGCTGTGGCTGCAGCACAGAGTTTTCAGCTCAATTTTTTAAGGCATACATTGTTCAGCATTTCATTGGTTCTGGCACTCCCAAGTGTGCTTTGCACAGTGTCCTCCCATCCTGTCTGTGGCACGAGCACCATCCTCATTCTGCATTTCATGGAAATCGTGTGTGTGGGATGCTGATCCTCATGGAAAGCTGCAGGTCCAAGTCAGTCTGGAGCTCAAGCAAGTGGACCAGGTATTTCAGTTGTGTATTTTATGGTAAAAGATAAAAGTTATTCCTCCCTTAACTTATCAGATCATGTCACTTTTAATGTCTGAAATGCACTGAAGTCTCCTCAGACAAAACACTCCCTGTATTTAGGAAGCAGACTTTTTCCAGAGCCAGTAATAGTTTGATTTTATTATTTCTTGAAAATACCAGCAGCTTTTGAATTCTGTCTTACATTACCTGCCATTTTCCTTTGTTTGAATTAAGATTGTTTTATAATTATTTCAAGGGGATAAAAATCATTGCCAGGCTGCAAGTCAGTATGCCAAGCTACAACCCAGAGCAGGCTTTTGTCACTAAATTTTATGCAGACCTGATAAAATACGAGTTTACAATGGAAACCCTGAATTTTAGCTGTACCAGAACCAGCAAATTACTGCTCAACTGGGCTGGGATAACGAGGTGGTGAGACTGGACCTTTGCTGGTGACAGTTGCTGAAGTTTTGGCAGCAAGAACTGGGTATGGCTAAAGGAAATGATTCCTAGAGCCTTTTGTGGGGAGCCCAAAAGGACCCAGAAGGATCCCTTGGGAGGGAGCCAGGAACAGCCCAGGCTGTGGCCATGGTCTGTGAGGAGCCTGCTCCATTCAATACTGGTTCCAGGTGCCACAATTCCATCTCCTTGCACTTAGAGCTGCTGTTTGTGCAGCAGATTTTCTTACCCAGTTGAGAAATCCCCCAGATAACACATTTTAAATGAAATCCAGCGATTACTGCGTTGGTCATGGGGTTTTTCTCAGAAATTGCTACATTTCCTAAAGTTGTATTATGATGAATTCTGGGTGTGATACGGAGGAAACCGAAAGATGTAAATTTGTAAATATTTTCTAAATCATTTTAGAATAGGGAAGGTTTGTTTTAGCAGACCAACATCTTTTCATATATGAAGTTTGAGGCCTTCTGATTTTATTTTGTTAATGTTTTTGTCAGGGTACACTTCAGGGAAATTTTTTAGGTCCAAGAGACCATCAGAGATAAGTAACTTGTTCACAAAACCACTGTGTATTTATGCACCTCTGCAGGAATCACATCTACAGACCTGACAGGGGTAAACACAGAGTGAAGGAACAAGGATAGGTGATTCTGGAACACATGTGGTGTCTCTTGGAGAGTTTTCTCAACTTAAGTTGGTCAATAATTATCCCCACTAATACCTGACCTTCATCAGGTTGGTGATGTGCTTGAGTAGAAAACTTCTGGATAAAACTGATGAGCTGAATCCCAAGGATTCTGTGAACAGCTTGGCAAATGCCAACCAGTAAATGCCATGCACTGGTTCCAGTGTGCAGAGTCAGCTGGAGTGAGAGCTCCAGTGCTCAGCTGGGAGCAGGGCAGGGCTGCTGTGTTCCTCTCAACCTCCCAACACCCTCTCCCAGCCCTCTGTGTCTCCATCCAGCAGCACCATTCCCTTCCCAGCCCTCTGTGGCTCCATCCAGCAGCACCATTCCCTTCCCAGCCCTCTGTGGCTCCATCCAGCAGCACCATTCCCTGCTGTTCCGGGCAGACGTGAGGGCATTCCTGCCTCCTATTGCTTTTGTGTGCTTATTAAAAAGGAATCAGCAGATCTGCTGAGTGCCTGGGTAATGGAACCCAGATGTGGGCACTGCTGCCCGCTCTGCTTGACAAATCTGCAGCTTTTGGGATTTCACCAGGGTTGCTTATTATTTACAGAACGTAACTTGAGACAGTAGAACAAATTTTTAGATTAAAAAAATCAAGTGGTGTGGAATGTTTTTAGCTGTGCAGACCAAACAGAGAGGTTTGCCAAGGGGGTGATGGACTAACTCTGTGCAGTTAGGCCAGCACCAGTGGCACGGGGTTGGAGAACTGCTGGCCTTGTCACCAGGGAGAGAAGGATCTGTTATCACCAGGATCAGTGTCTGAGCACGGAGGGCACAGTGAACACTCAACTTGTACTCTAAGGTGCTTCTTCCATTTAAAAAACAAAACCAAAACATAGATCTTTGGCTCAGAAATTGCCAAACCCTCAGAAATCCATTGTGGATTTGCCTTTGTAGCACTGGTACTTTGTCTCTGACCTGCTTTGAGCCAAACATTGGAAACCAGTGTTGCCCTGAGTTCCAGTGTCTGATGGTTCTATCCCACCAGCATTAGGAAATGCAGTGCTTCAGATCCCTCTTCTGAAGGAGCTACAGAGTATTAGAGAGGCTGGCACAGGGCAGTGCTTGTCTGAAGGATGGTTCATGTCAAATCCATTGCACGGTGCAGCTGCTCTGTCCTGAGTGTGAGATGGAAAGTGTCTCAGCCAAACGTCACTGATTGGCCACTGTTAATTAAAACCCACCTAAGGCTGCAGACATTCACTCTGAACTTGTCAGTAGGTGCCACAGAGAGGTTTAAGAGCCGCCAGGGGCTTCTTTGATTAGTGATCTTTTGCCATTTTCCTGCTTTTGGAAGTTAATAGGTAGGACAAGCAGCAAGATGTGAATGATACTGGTTGGAATTCTTTAATTTTTTGGAACTTTTGTCTCAATATTTTGCATTCATAGAGGCAAACACTTTTGTTTACTGCTTTGTAAGACTCTAATAGGTAAAAACAGGCACATCTTGTTCACCTGTTGTTCAGGTTTTGAAGAACAAGAATGCTGTAACTGGTGCAGGTGAATCCTGCTTATATCAAAGGAATTTAAGGGGCAGGATAGGTGACTTGCTCCAGAACCACAGTACTTTAACAGCACAGCTCTAACCACTGCATTAAGGGTTGTCAAAAACTTAAAACAAATTTTAAAAGGGTGCCCAGGCTTCAGGTGTGGGACAGGGCTGCTGAGGGGGACAGGTGCCAAGGAAATGAGGCTCCAGAGAAAACATCTGCAGGTCATGGAGCCCAGAAGGTGAGTGCTCTCTCCTGGTGGTGGGCAAAGGTCCTGTCCCTGGATCAGAAAGGCTGGAGTTCCTTGTGCAGGGTTTTACAGAGAGCTGGGATGGGAAGGGAGAGCACTGATCCAAAATGGTGCATTTGGCTGGGAAATTCGTAACAGCAGTAGCCTGGAAGAGCTGTGAAATACCATGGAGCAGCCCCAGAGTGATGCTGCTGGGAAGGGACAGGGAATGAAGCAGGGCTCGGCAGCCTGTAACACAATTCTTCAGGGGCAGGGCGTTCCAGGAGCTTGAAGGAATTCAAAGTATTATTTTTTAACAAAATTCTGCTAAGGGAGGAACCGAGCCTGCAGTTCTGCAGTGCTGTGGCCAGTATCAACCTCTGATGGCTGTCAGCCCACAAGTGTGTGTCCTTCTTATTGTCATTTTTTATAGACACACAGAAGGGTAAAGTATGTTAAACCTTCCTAGGGGGACCCTAATTAATGAGGATTTTTCTTCTGTATTAATTTAACTGCATGTTCCTTTTTTCATAACCATGGAGTTTGCAGTCTCCTGGCACTGTCCATCAGTGAGAACTCTCTCTGGTTTTTTGCACTCTTATTTTCTTTAGAGCAGTGAGAAGAAACAGTCAAATCAGTAAAACTGCTGACAAATACATCCCCAAATCTACAGAGTATATGCTGCTTAGGTCACTTATTCCTGCTAATTTAGCAACTTGCCCCTTCATTGTAGACAAAATTATTCTAATTTTATTATTGTATGGTTCTGTATCTCATAGAAATGTGTGAGTAGACACCACATCTTCCAGATCCAGGTCTTCCAGGATCTACACACCAAATTTGTGAAGACCTGGGATTTTTGAAAGCTTTGTATTTGAACATGACCAGAGCTCTGTGTGCAGACAGGTGTCAGTGGTGATCCCTGTGTGTCTCCTGCTGCAGGACCCAGGCAGAGCGAGTGCGGAAGCCCCGGTGCTGCAGGGGCCCCCAGGGACTCCTGCCCCGCTACCTGGAGAGCCAAGCAGAGGGACAGGAGCAGCTCTTCAAACTGACAGACAACATCCAGGACGAGTTGTGAGTACACAGCCACTTACACAGCTACTCTGAGTGCTTCTGTTCTGTTTGCTGCCATCACATCTTCATATCTGAAACTGCTTCACACACAGACACGTGTTCAGTTCTGGTCCTCACCACTGCAAGGACATTGAGGGGCTGGAGTGTGTCCCAGGAAGGGAACTGGGGACTGGGGACAGGTCTGGAGCACCAGGAGTGTCTGGGGGAGCTGAGGGAGCTCAGCCTGGAGAAGACAAGGCTCATGGGGGACCTTCTGGCTCTGCACAGCTCTCTTGATGGAAGAGCAGCCAGTCAGGCTCTGCTCCCAAAAACAGGGAACAGGAACAAGGGGCAGGATTAGAGGAAATAGCCTGAAATTGCACCAGGGGAGGCTCAGGTTGGATAGTGGGGTAAATTTATTCATGGAAAGTCATAAAGCCCTGGCTTGGCTTCCCAGGACAGTGGTGCAGTTGCTGTCTCTGGAGGGGTTTAAAAGCCACGTGGATGTGGCATTGGGAACATGGGTTAGTTGGCCTGGGCAGTGCTGGGGAAGCAGTTGGATTTGATGGTCTCAGAGGGCTTTTCCAACCCAAATTATTCTGTGATTCTACAGGGGGAATATCAATTTGCTGGATTGGGGTCTAAAGGCAGAATTCATCACTTGCCAGTCCTCACCATAGTTACTGATCAGCTGTGTCAGGAGAGGGTGTCAGATGTTGTCTCTGTCACCCATCAGAGCATCTGCCAAGGCAAAGGGTCAGAATTGCTGCTGGTGGAGCTGGCAGAGGGAGGTTCAGGTTCAGCAGGGTCACTTGGTGTCACCAGTGTCACTGGGCAGGTTCCATGTGCCCCTCCAGGTTCTGCCTGAGGAGGAGATTGCAATCTGCCACTTACTTGTGGCCCTGTGAGTTCACATTTGGGGTATCCTGTTTCCATCTCCTTTCAGGATCTTTGTGCCTATTCAGGATGGCTTTTAGGCAGGGAGACTGGAAAGAGCAATTTGTGACCAAAAAAAATCACCAGTGTAGCCCAGAGCAGAGCAGTGGCCTTTGTCATCAAGTGACACTGTTCATTCACTGTGACTCTCTCCATTAGGGACATCATTCAGCAGGAACACAGTGTTTCTTGTCATGGAAAATAAGTACAAAATTATGCCTCTGACTTTTATCCTAGTATCATAATCAGAAACACATTTGAAGACCTGATTATTTGCATATTTTCCTTCAGAGTTAAATCCATAAAAGGGGGTTTAATACCTTGCTCTACTGTTCTAACTAAATGTTTCCACATTTTTTTCCAGTTAGGCTCGCTGTTTCACTTCTGGAAAATATTGTGTAATTACTTCCTGATGTTGTTAAAAAACCCCACAAATTCTCCAGAGATCTGGTTGCTTCTACTTTGTTCTACTGGATCATGTTTCATTTAATTTTTCATTTTATTAATTTGACTATTTTGAATAGTGTAGATGTATGGGTTTAAAAGAAAGTATCTTGCAGTAGTATCTGAAAAGGTTAAAAATTCCCGTTTTAAGAAGTAGACACTGAGAAAAAAAGTAACAGTTGGCAAGAACAAAGGTAATGATGCATGACTCAAACTTAGAACAAAATGTAGAGCCTGAACTACAAATTAGCTAATGTTTCTGGGCTTCTCCATTAACTCTCTGACCTCTGTTTCAATTCCTCAGAATATATACATGCCACCAGTAAAAGTCTTGTAAGGAGAAGTACATGCATCATGAGTAGAGGGCAAATGCAGGCTGTGGTCAGTGCTTCCCCTGCACTTGAGAGCAGCTGCCAGTGCCCAGCTCTTCCCATGGATGTCCTGGTGTCCCTGGTGGCATTCTGGTGTCCCTGGTGGCATCCTGGTGTCCCTGGTGGCATCTTGGTGTCCCTGGTGGCATTCTGGTGGGTGTCCCTGGTGGCATCCTGGTGTCCCTGGTGGCATTCTGCTGTCCCTGGTGGCATCCTGGTGTCCCTGGTGTCCCTGGTGGTATCCTGGTGTCCCTGGTGGCATCTTGGTGTCCCTGGTGTCCCTGGTGGCATCTTGGTGTCCCTGGTGGCATCCTGGTGTCCCTGGTGGCATCTTGGTGTCCCTGGTGTCCCTGGTGGCAT
>NC_031789.1:2832029-2841142 GCF_001522545.3 Parus major
CTGGTGTCCCTGGTGGCATCCTGGTGTCCCTGGTGGCATCCTGGCCCAGCCACATCTGAGGCCTCCCTCAAACCCTCGTGTTTGATGTGCCTGTGCAGGGCACCAGGCTGCTCTGCTGCAGCTGTGCTGCTGCTCTGGGTTTAAATTAAGTTTTCTGTGACACTTCATAAAAAATGTCACTCTCCATCCTATTTAACTAATTTCAAAGGCAGAACCTTACCCTGAAGTGTTTGAACTCTGATGGAAAACTGCAGGGCAGCTGCTGATTGCCGGAACTCTGTCAAGGTTGTCTTTCACCTGGGCTCCTCTAAGCTGAAATCCACTTTTCTTCCAGTTTGTTTTACTTAAAGGAACACAGTTTTTTTATCCTCTCCTGGAGCTTCATGCAAGGTTAGAGCTGGACAAAGCATGTTACAGGAGCCCTTTTTAATGAGGCTGGTTGTGCCCTTCCCAGCACTGACTCTGGTGTGTGCACCTTTCCCAAAGGCAAGTTCAGTGCAGAGCAGTGTCTTTGGGAGGACTGGGAATACAGAATTACTGGAGTCATCCTTTTATACCACAAAAAAAAACCATGGCCTGACCTCTTGCCATGTTTTTGGCTATTAACATACCTTTTATAGCTGTGGGTTTATTTGGCTACAGATCACAGTAGCTTGTGCACAGTGATGTTTAACTGGCAGAGCCAAGGGTGCATTTGGAGATGGGAAACTTTTCTGTTTACCAGAAACACGGAGTTTGTGACAAAGGTCACTGATTTCTGAGCCAGTGGAGGATTCTGCAGGATGTGAGGACAGCAGGCAGGTTTCTATGAGCTCAGAGGGCAGCAATTGGCCTGACAGCAGCAGAATCCTCCTTTACAGATGCATGTCAACCCTGGGGGCTGTTGGCAGAGCTTTTTTACTCTATTTAGCACAATTCTATTACTCTGCTCAGCTGTGATTCCACATTCAAGTTGCTGAATTTTCCAGCATTTAAAAAGCCCCACTAATGAGGTTCATCTCAGTAGCAAATCAGAAGTGGGGGAGAAACATTTGTGTGTTCAACTTCCATTTCACTTTTGTACTTACAATTATTCTTTTACACACCAGCTTTTTCAGCCATTGTAACTCTCAGTATTCCAAACTAACTCTTCTTTCCCTCTTCCTATTCATCACTCAGCCTAATCTCCCTGGGGAAACCTGCTTGCTGCTTAACCTCTCACCCCTTGTTAAACAGCTAATTTCTCTTTTCTGCTACTGATCCTGGCAGCAGGTTCAACTTGTTTTTGGTTTTGAAGGCAGGGAGGTGTGGGGAGCAGGGAAGCACAGGAGGGTTACAGGATAGCTCTGGTCATAAATGTCTGCAAACCTTTCAGATACCAGCACTGGAACTGAAGTTAGCTGCAGTTCAGCTTCAGCATTAGGACTTGCTGTGCTCCAGAGCAGTGAAATTACTGTTCCTAAGTCCTTGTCAAAGGACATTTTTATGTGTCCCTGTAATGCCCAAAGCTGGTGGCCAGGCAGGCAGCACTGATACTTGATTTACAGCATGATGTTTTTATAACTAGGTGACAGTGTCTTTCACCAGCTCCATTTCTAAACAGTTTAAATTAAATACAGATGAACTCTACATGTTCCACTGCTACATTTTCTGATGGACTTCTGAAGGTCACAGAACAGGTGAAGAACCCTGGTTAATTTGCTACTTTTATCTTTAAGCTAATAATGTTTTCTCCTTTGCTGCAGTTTCATCGCCGTGGAGAACATCGACAGCTACTGCGTGCTCATCTCCTCCAAGGCCGTGTATTTCCTGAAGAGCAGCGACTACGTGGACAGGGATTCCATATTCCTGGAGGTCAGGTATGATGACCTGTACCACTGCCTGGTGTCCAAGGACCACGGGAATGTCTACATCCAGCTCACCAAGAAGGCTGTGAACACCAGCAGCGGCGTGGCCATGCCAGGCCCCTCCCAGCAGCGGCCCATGGTGAGGAGCTGGCAGCCCTTTCCCCTTGTGCTCCCCTCGTGACCAAAGTGTTTTAGGCACAGGCTTTGTTCTGGAAACAGAAAACAGCACTGAAATCAGCTGCTGCCCAGGTTTCAGTGACTGTGGAAGCGGCTCCCTAAACTCCTGAGAAAGCTGAAGAAAGGAAAACCCTAAAATATTCCTGCAGGCAGAAAAGTAACAGGAAGAAACATGTATTTACCTGTGAAAGGCTCTTAACTTCACCACATAAATGGAACTTGGGTACTTTGCTGCCTGTTCAGTCTTCTCCTACACAGTCTATTTACTGTGAGGTCTCTAATGCTGGAACCAGTGTTTATATTTTGTGCCATTTCAGTAGTTGCTCAGAGCCGTTCTGCAGGCCCAGTTACAAACTCACCCCTGACCCAAGTCAGTTCACATTCCAAATAGACCAGCCAGATAAAAGGTGGGAGGGGAGGCAAAGGAAATAACCTCAGCTGTGGCACAGTGTTCCTGCTCTCACCCTTCAGTATCTGTGTGTGTACCTGGTGCTCCCTCACACTTCTTCCTTGCGCCAGCCTCGCTGCTGAGAAGGAAACTCCACTGAAACCTTTCTGTCCCTTACTTCAAATCTGAAATCTATTCTGTTTTAGCTGACAGCAGGAGCACATTAAGAAAAATCCCCTTTCTTTCTGCAGGTGAAAGTGAAATCAGAAGCTCTGGCAGTAAAGCTGTCCCAAGAAATCAACTATGCAAAGAGCCTTTATTATGAGCAGCAGCTGATGCTGAGACTTAGTGAAAATCAAGAGCAACTCGAGCTGGACTCTTGAAAATCCACTTCCTCACTGCCAGAAAGAGCTGCAAGTACCAGGCTGGAGCCAGAATTGTGTGACTAGAGAAGGAAAAAAATATAATTTTAGTATTTAGAGAAAACAAAAGAGGTGGCTTTTCTTTTTTAAGCACTAGTTGTATAAGAGAGGTGTAGCTGATGCAGCTTTGGGTCTGGGAGAAGCCCTGTATTTTGCTAACATGTATATATGTACAAGTGTCCATGTAAATACAAAGGGCAGCGGGTGTTGGTATAAATATGAGTCTGTTTACTGTGTAAAGAAATTAAAGGAGCTCTACTGAGTCACACTGCACTACCTGACACAAGCCCTTCTCTCTCTCTGTCTTTTTTTTTGTCCTTGGGAAAACTGATTTTCACAGTGCAGGAATGTAGATAAACCTTTAAAAAATAAAATTAAGAATTAATTTCAGCTGTTGGAACACAGGTGTCCTGTGGTTTGGAGCTTTAACACCATGAATAGGGTGCATTAACATTGGGGCTTTACATGGATTGTTTGGTGGCCTTTTTGTTGTTTTTTCTCTTAAATCACTAATACAGGTACATACAGGAGACCTGGTTTTGCACTGAAATGTCAGCCTCTTTTTTAACAAAAAAATTGCATTTTGGTAAATAATGGAGGGAGGATTCAGTTTTACATTCACAGTCTGCATCTCAAGGCCCCTTTTCTGACTTGTTTTTGAAGAAGTGAGCAGCCTTGGAGATTGAACCTTTGACTTCAGATTTTTCCTTCCCTCAGGTGGAGGAAGGGTGGGGGGAGAGGAGATCACCAGCTTGTTGGACTTCACAATGTCCTAGAAGTAAACTTCTGAATACTAAAAACAACAAGTTTTGTTTTTTCTGATGTTGTACACCACATCAATATTTGTCTCATTAACTGTAACCACATTGAAGAGGAATGAGTGCTCTTAAACACCTTAACCCACAGGAACTGGAACTCTCAGTACCACATTTACTCCCTGAAGGTGCCAGCTTTGGACATGAAGACACAAATCTCCTGTAACTTGCTGAGTAACCTGCATTTTAAAGGGTGACTTGATAAACCTTTTGATTCAGTGTAAGTAGAGCTTTAAAAGGTAATTTGAATTTCATGAAGACACGTGGGAATATTTTGCTGCTGAAGGTTAGAATGAAACCAGTTCTGAGCTCTTGTAAAATGCTGGGTTGCTAAAGGTGGGGAGGGAAAACAAGGAGGAGTTCACTGCTGTGCTGAGCATCTCCAGGGGATGGATGGAGCACTTGGGGTCTGTAACCATCCCTGAGGAGATGATGTGCAAACACCAGAGCAGTCACTGAACAGTGGCACCCTTGGAGTGGCCATTTGTGTGAAAAAAACTGTCCAGCTTCAAGGTGTGATAAAGAGCAGATGAAATAACACCTCAGCAGGGGCAGGAAGGGAGAAGAACTGTCTCTAACTGGTAAAGAGACCCCACACAGTATGGAAATGACACCTTTCCATGTCTTCCTTCTCTCCTCTGCTCTCCTTTCCTTGCCTGTTTTCCCAGTCCTCTCATCCCCCTTCCCCACCTGTCACATCTTTTCCTGTCCCCCCTTCTCCTTCCTTTTCCCATCCTTTCCACCTTTTCTCCCCTTCCCTGCCCTCCTCCCCCTTTCCCTGCCTTCCCCTTTATTCCCCTTTTCTCCCCTTTACTGTCCTGCACTCTCCTCCTGTCCTCTCCTCTCTTGTTCTTTTCCCTGGCCCAAAGTTTCGCTCCAGTTCCCCTGCAAAGCTGAGCAAATCCAGGGGCTGTGTCCACACTGTCCCTGCTGGAACCATTCCCACCCCACCAACTGCCCCTGCCTCCCAACACTTGTCTGCCCACTCCTGACACTGGGAATATCCTCACTTTCTCATGAAAGTAACTGGAAAAAAGAAACTTTTAGACTCCAAAAGCAGGGGTGAAGTTCTGTGTGTCCTGCATCTGTGGCATGTTCACAGTGAAAACCCCTTTTCCTTGCCATCACTGCTGGATCAGGAATGATTCCCTACAGCTGGAGGGGTTCCTGCAGGTGTGGGAACAACGCCCTCCCCTCCTCTCTGCTCCTGACAGAGCCCCAGGAGCTCGGTGGATGATTCCTCTGAGCAGCCCCAGTCCCAAAGGCTGCTCTCCAAAGCCAAGCAGTGTTTACATTTTTGTGGGGAGAAGCTAAGTGGCTAAATGGGCCCATCTCAAACCAGAGCAATAATCAGACAGTTCCCAGTGACAGGGACCTTTTCATCTCTTCACTATCTCATTTCCTAGACTGCATGATGCTTTCCAACATTTATCTATTTTCACTAAAATACTTAGTAACATCTTAGCCCAACTCTCTCTCTCTCTCTCTCTATATATATATATATATTTCAAACTTCTTTTTCTCTCTGAAGCACAGTTTATTAGGAACCTGCTTCCTCCAGTGCACAACCCACTGGGATGATAAATCCTCTCAGCCCTTGCTCTGTTTTCCTTCTCAGAGGAATCCACCTTGATTTGCTGCTCACACTGAGTTCACCTCTGATATCTCATGCTGAAAAAGCATGTTTCAGTAAATATATTCTCTTTAGATTACAAGTTGCTGCACAGGTATTAAAAAAATAATAAAAGCAAAATCAAAGCACATTTTAATTATGCCAAGAGCTGCTCAAAATCCACTTACACAAGTTTTCTTCTGACAATAATACTCTGCATGTGCTTCTGTGCTACTTCTTTAATATATATATAACCACCCCCAAATGTACATCTACTTCAGAATTCTCTTGAAAAGCAAAGGCTGTGTTCCAAACTCCTCTATTCCACCCTCCTAAAGGCAGGGTTGTTGCAAAGAGAGAAGAACATTATTTTTCTGAGAATAAATACAATAAAGTAAAAAAATAAAACAATATTACAAAAATAAAATAATAAAATATGCCAAGAGCTTCAGACTCCAGTCTGGATTGGTGCAGCATTCCAGCTCGACAGCACACTCTTAACTCCACATTATGGTGCTTAATTTTATCAAATGCAGGACTGGGACAAAGCACTTCCAACTCCCCTTGTCTTACAGGTTTGACTTTCTTGCAACCCATTTTTTACAGCTGCTGGTGGCCTCCCAAATGGTCTGACAGCTTTGACAGAGGGCTCAGGGCAGCACAAACCCATCTGCCTTCCCCTGCCAGAACCATCCCTGGCTGAGAAAAGGTTTTGTTACCAGGACTGGGAGCAGTTTGACCCAACCATGGAGTTTTCACAGTTTCTCCAGCAGCAGATTTTCTGCAGTGGGACAATGTGAGGCAAACTCAGCCCAGCTGGGTCTGTGAGCAGCCCTGCTCCTGCCTCGGGTGCAGGAGAGGGCAGAATCTGACAAGGATTCCTGCCAGAAAGAAAAGGTTACTCATTAACCACTGACAAACACTGGGGAAAAAACAGTCACATTGTTTTGCTCAGTAGAACCACAGCACATTTTTGGCCAGAAATACAAATGCTGTGGGTGCAAACTGCACTTCCCTTAGAGGGGTCAGCTCTGCTCAGGGCCTGGGGACACTCATGATGAACACAGCATCAGAATCCCACATTGTTTTGGGTGGGAAGGGACCTTAAAACTCATTCATTCCCTCCCCTTGCCATGGGCAGGGACATCTTCCACTGTCCCAGCTGCCCCAGGCCCCATCCAGCCTGACCTTGGGCACTGCCAGGGGCAGCCACAGCTTCTCTGGGCACCTGTGCCAGGGCCTCCCACCTGTGCCAGTAAAACATAATTTATACTTATGTCACACTTGGCTGGTGTATGTTGGGGTTTTCGGGGTTTCCTCCCTGTAGCTGACGCTCCACTGCCCGACCCTGTGCCCAGCACAAAGCACAAAGAGCAACCTCAGGCCTGCTCTGGGCAGACTCAAAAGCACTGAAAGGCCATGGGCCAAGTAAACAGCTTCCATGTGCATTTCCATTCTGGATAAATGGCTGGGTCACCCAGAGGACAAGGGCTGTGGATGGGAGCTGCAGAACAATGGGTTCTGAAAATGCCAGCAAAAAAAGTCCCCTGCATGCTGCAGCTGTAGAGGAATTCTAATAAATAAAGGAGAAATCCATCATACCAGCTATCCCTCAGCCCTCCAGACACCGCAAAAGCAAACATTTGCTCTGCCCCAGGAGGGTGACTCACCATTCCTAAGGACTGTTGCTCCAAGGCCTTTGGCAAATGACCGACATCCAGCCGTACAAACCACCGGCTATCAAAATAATGATGTAGCAAAAAACCTGTGCCTGCATGCAGCTTTAATGGGAGGGAAAAAATAAAATCATTTTTACAAGTAACCTTTGGCATGACCAGACCCCTCCCCAGCCTTCTTCTGGCCCCTCCAGCAGCAGGAGCATCACCACTGATGTCTCCCCTCTGCCAGTGGGCAACTCTAGGCCCTTCCATTCATCCTCTTTCAAGATTTCTTTGAATCTCAAAGTATGGAGGAAACAGCATTTGAGGTAAACATCCCAGAAATGTGAGGATTCTATTCAGCACCACATTCTATGCCAGAACACATCTTTATTTGTGGTATAATAGCACTTGCACGATCCTGCAAAGGATTATCCAGAGACAGTATCCAGTTCAGACAGGCAAACGTTTTAGGATTTTGTGTATAAATGGGTACAATCATTATTTCTGACCTGGCTCAGTACAAACCTAACTTCAATCATGCTATTTATAGTCATAAATAATTGTTTGTCGTATGTATATGTCATATATGTTAATTGTTATCATATAATCATATGACATATGACAATTGCCATATATATATGAATAAAAAGTTGTATATACAACTTATAACAATAGATAATTGTGTATATATAGTTGTATATATATATATATAATTGTATATATATAATATTGTATATATTTATTTATATTTATTTTTATATTTATATATACATATATATATACACACACACACATATATATATACACATATACATATATATATACACACACACACCACACACATATATATATACACACAATTCATATAGAATTGTTTGGCTTGGATGTCTCCATGGATGGGTCACTGCTCTGGGCAGCCTGTGACTGTGCCTCACCTTCACTGTAAAATTCTCTTCCTTATATCTGGTCTGAGTCCACTCTCCTTCAATTTAAGATCACTCTCCCTTCTCCTATAGCTGCAGGCCCTGCTAAAAAGTTTGTCCCCATCTTTCTAGTAAGGCCTCTTGAAATAGTGGAAGGAGCTCTAAGGTCTCCCTGTAGCCTTCTCTACTCCAGGCTGGCAACCTCCAGCTCTCCAGCCTGGCTCCAGAGGAGCTCCAGCCTTTGGAGAATCTCTGTGGCCTCCTCTGGACCTGCTCTGTGTCTTTCCTGTGCAGAGGGCTCCAGACCTCTGGACACATTTCCTTCCTCCCTGAACTGGGTGCCTCTAATCTGTACCAGCCTCAGCAGACAATAAGATGTTCCTTTCTCAAGGTACCTCCTTGTTTTGTGGCAGTTGTCATTCTTTGATGTCACTACTCATACATTTCTTCATCACTAATCCCAACTGCTGATCCTGTCCATAAAAAACAAAATAAATATTTTAAACCAGACCAGTATCTACCTGGAGAAATTCTGTGCTGCTGATGAAACCTTGCGAGCAAAAATAAACATCTGCCAAGGTCATAATCACAGTGAGATCACACCAGAGCTGACATTTATAAGCAAGTTTAAGAGCCAACTCCCCCACTTTCAGCTTCCTGACTTCAAACAGTAAAAATCCACATGACACCAACAACTTCACTCACTTTTTCTCCACAGACACCTTTTTCCTTCTCCTTTGAGCACACACCAGAGGGAGATCAACCTGCAGGAGGACATGTACTTTACACATCACCCAGAGCACATCCAGCCCATAAGGACATGTACCTTACACATCACCCAGAGCACATCCAGCCCATAAGGACATGTACTTTATACATCACCCAGAACACATCCAGGGCTCCCCACAGCCGTGCTGGGAGCTCTCCCAGTCTCCAAGAGCAGCACCTGCTCTCAGAGCAGAGCTCAGGGATCTGAGCACCAGCATCAGGGACAGCTCAGCACAGCCTGTGCCTCAGCCTTCTGTTTGTATTCTCTCCAAGATTATCCAGTGTTGATTTGCTGTGGGTTCCAGGGAAATAAAGCCCCTCAGAGGATTCCAGAGCCACACCTCAGGCAAGCCCAGGTATTCACTGGCATCGCTGTGGCCCAGAGCAGCTTCCACCGCACCTTTCACACCCAGATGCTGAACTGGGTGCCACTTCTGGCAGAAAACCCATCACAGCCACAGCCCCAGGCCTGTGCCTGCACCGGAGCCACATCCACACCTTCCCCTCACAGCCACAGCCCC
>NC_031789.1:2841485-2849133 GCF_001522545.3 Parus major
AGCCACATCCACACCTTCCCCTCACAGCCACAGCCCCGGGCCTGTGCCTGCACCGGAGCCACATCCACACCTTCCCCTCACAGCCACAGCCCCAGGCCTGTGCCTGCACCGCAGCCACATCCACACCTTCCCCAGGCCGTGCCGGTGAGGGCCCTCACTGTGCTCACATGGGGACAGGTGCCCACCACAGGAGGAGCCTCGGAACTCGGAGACGAGCAGGGAGCGTTTCTGGAGGCCTGGCTCCTGTTCAGAACAGAAATATTTCCCTTGGCTGGCCCGAGTTGCCGGGCCCGAGCGCGGTGCGAGGCCGGAGGAGCCGGTTTTCCATTCCCCCTTCCATTACTCTTTTTGATTGGCACTTTAATGAGGGCGCCGGGGGTCGACCCCCTGCCTGGGGGCCGGTTCATGCCCCGTTTATCTCACAGTCCATGTAAGACTAAAATAACACGCCGGGCTGAGTTTCACTGGCTCGCGATCCCGCAGCCCACCGTGATGGATTGAGTGACTGCAGCAAGTTGGCAGCTGAAGTGTGTTGTAACCGTATCTTTCTGTCAGCGCAACACAATGGATTTGCTGATTCCCGGCCTTTTCCCAGTGTTCCCCTCACCATCGGCCCACGAGCTTCCAAAGTTCATTTTGCAGGGGGCTGCAAAGTGATAATAAATAACACGGCAAAGGTTAGGCCGAGCTTTTCTTCCCCTCAGCTGCCCCAGGAGGGGCTGCAGTGCCAGGCGTGTGGAACTGCCGTAAATCCGCTCCTGAGGGGAGGAAAGGTCTCTGCTGCTCCTCTCTGGGAGCTCACTCTGCTCAGCCAACTCCTCCCCAAAAGGGAACAGGGTACAGGGCTTCTCTCTCCAGAAGAAAACCCCCCGGGGAATGAACTTCACAGGCTGCAGAATCAGGACCAACAAGCCACAGGCCTCGTTTGCACCAATATAACCCAAGAATTCACTAGAATATCCAGGAATCCTGTGTGATTCCATGATAGATATCTTTCTTTAATATTCTAAACATCTTCAAAAAGTATCTTCATATCTCCTCTACAGGAAAACCTCAGAGTTTTTTTTTTTCTTTTAAAAAACTGGAGTCTAGGAAATGAACTGAGTATTTTTAGCCATCCAAAGAGGTCCTCTACTAACTGAGACCTTGTCTCTGTGTCCTGTTCCCACAATATCCCTTCACTGTCCCTGTCACTGTCTTCAAAGTAAAGTACATCCCTCAAATACTGGGGAGAACACTCTAAATTTTGGGTTCCTGCCATCCCAGCCCCTCCCAGCAAGAGTGAACAAATGAGCTCCACAACAGAAGGGGCTCTTTACTTCCCATATAATTTTGGACAGCACAAATTTCAAACTAATGACTCTCCCACCTCCCAATAACCAAGAGTCAGACCAAAAACCCACCCCTGGGGCTAATAAGTACCATGGGTGAAGCTGTTTCCCTTGCTTAGGACAGCTCTGTAGATCTGTACATCCACAGTTTCTTTAAGGCCTTGCACAGGACAAAAACACAGCCAAAATAGCTCCAAAATCAACTTTAGAGGTTCAGCTGCCATAATATCAGTGCATCCTTAAATATTTAACTGTGGGAACCTAGAACCCCTTTTCCATCACTGGGCTCTGGATCCACCTCACTCCAGACAAAAACATGTGTGCTCCTGCCCACCAGAGAGACACTGAGCAAAGAAGGTAAGAAAGTGAGGATACAGATGTTGAAGGGACTCAAAGTTCAAGGAAAAATGCACCAGGATCCAAGAACAGAACATGATGAGGAAAAGGGGCCAGGCTGAGGAGCTGCTTGAAAAACCCACTGCCCTCAATGACAGCTGTTTGTATGGACCACACAAATAATGCAGATTTCAACTCACAGTGCTGCAGAAATGAGCCTCATGAGGAGAGGAACTTTGAGAGAGAGAAGAGACAACCCCAGCCCCAACAGGAGCAGCAGTGGCAGCACTGGAGGCTGCTCCTGGGGAGCCTTGGCAGAGTGTGGAGCTGCTCCAGAGATCCCAGCTGGGTCCTGTGACCCCAAACCTGCAGATCCAGCACTCAGCCAGCTTTGAGCTGGCCACCCCAGAGGCTGCCAGCACAGCACAGGGATCAGGGATGTGCCACAAATGCTGTGTGAACTCCCCTGGAGCTGCCAGTGGCCCCTCTACCTCCCATTCCTCTCCAGCTCGGATCTGCTCATTCAAGCTGCTGCAGACAAGCCCTGAATGCTCCTCTGGGGAGAAGCAGACACTTACACCTTAACACAGAAGAGGGCATACTGAGCCTACAGCCAGAAAGCCTGGGAAATATTAGGAAAAACGAGTGGGTGGGGGAGCTCAAGGGACCAGTGGGAGGATGCGGGAAATCAGTAACACTGATCTGAATAACTGGTAACAATTATTAGATCTTTTTTTGGTATGAATCATCTCAGAGGCTCATCATTTAAATGATGTCACTCAAGGGGCAGTAAAAAATACAGCAGAAGCCACCAGCCTGCTATGACAGGGGTTTGGAGCCACAGAGTGATTGGCCAGACAGGTCTGGGAAACTTCAGCAAAGCACTGAAAAGGGATCAAGTTTTGTGGAGAATTTACACTCTGACAGATCTGACAGGAAAATTTGCCTTTGGCAAGATTATGAGGCTGCTTAGGGCTCTGATGAATCTGCCTGAACTGCTGGAGAAGGAGTAGCTTCACTTATCTGATGACCACTGACCTTGTCCTTGCCCTGTCCCCTCCCCAAGGGTGGAATCTGTATTTGAAGCTACAGGTTGTAAAATCGGCCAGCCAGAACCGTCCTGAGGGAACAAAACCAAACCAGAGCCCAAACCAGGCAAACAACAGTGTGAGTTTGAACAGAATCTGCTCTCTGGGTTCACCAAACCCACCCAAGAGCTCCCATCCTTGCAGGGGAAGGAGCAGCAGAGGTGGCGCTGCCTTGTGCACGTCCCAACTCCTTTTATCTTCTTAAACAACTTCTTCAACAACTGCAGGAGAAGAAAAACTCTTTGATCAACAACCAGTAGCATCAGCAGGCTCAGGAACTCAACAGTAACCACATCACAGTCCTTATCACTTTCTCCACACCTTCCACATCACACACTCCCTTTTCCCAAACTGCAGAACCATGGCCATTTTCTGCCAACATAAAACACCTTCCTCACCCAATCCATGTTTGCTTCCCACCTGTGGGCACAACACAGGATGCTGCCAGTGCTCCTTTGCAGCCAGTCACCTAAACCTGGCAGTGGCTGAGGAGCTGAGTGTGAACAGACGTTTATAGGTAGCTCCAATAACTTCCCAGATCCAAAATGAGGGTGGAAACCACCCCTGTGTGTGCAGCAGAGCAGGAGGCAAAGCTGAAATTATTCACTGCTCCAGGAAGGCTCTTAGCTTCCTGAATCAGGGATTATCTCCAGGTTGCTCTTCTCTTTTCAGACACACAGCTCCCAGCATCTACCACCCAGAAGTGCACTGCCACTAGGAGTTTCTTAAGAGGGTTCTACAACAAATTCTTTAATTTTTTTTACTTTTTGAACTTTTATGTAATTTAGACACACAGAGAAAAATTTAGGATTTGGCTCCTGGAAATACTGGGCATTAGAGAGCTGCTATTGGTCTCAGACCTCCCTCACCTACGATGAGAGAAAAGGGAAAAGGAAGATTAGATAACTCTAGAGTTGCAGTTTCAACAGAGTGGTTTTCAAGCCAAGATTGAAGCAATACAAGGTATTGCTCTCCAACAGACCTGTCACACCACAAACCACAGATATGGTCTGAGAAAGAAGATCAAGAACTTCAGGCCTCACCACTATGCACTGATTGTGATGGAGAAACTACTTAAAACCCAGGCACTTTAATTTGTTTGGAGCTTTCTGGGGAGTGGAGACCGTGGGGATTTAGGGAAGGGTCAAGAGAAGAAGTCCAGCACTTGGTTCCACACATGCATCTGGAGTACAGCCCATTTCAACAAGGTAATGTGAGTTTGAGCCAAGCACACCACGTTGACTTATCAGTATCTATTATTAACCTAAAAAAATTAACCTTAATGGTTAGCATAATGCTGTGTTTTTACAACATCTGTCAGCAATTATTTGTATTTACTTGTGCTGCAAATGCAGAAGAAAAGTCAGAGAAATAAACAGAGAATTCCCACCACTCTTGTGTTTTCCCACAAAGAATCTCCAATCATCGCTGTTTAGACACTCACATTTACTCCTTGCCCTCTCCAGCATGGAATTTCTTCCTAATCCTCTGTGACCAGTAATTATCAGTCCTCATTCACCCTGCAGCAAACACGGACTAACCCCTGAGCAATCAGAGCTGTTGTACCAGAAATCAGAGCTGTGATATTCCTTGGACTCAAAACAATTCCTGCTCTCCCCTTGGCCATGCCCTGCCCCAGCAGAAGGGAGCAGGGAGAGCAAGGGCTGCGCTCCAGTCGCACTCCACCTGTGCAAGGCAGGGTGAGGAACAGGTTAGCTGGGTGAAAAGTTCACTGCAAGCTGAGCTGTCTGTTTCTCTTGCTTAATTTATCCGATATTTGGCTAACCTTGCTCTGAACCCAGCCCCCAAGACCCCCTTCCTCTCATCCCTCCCCAGCGGGCTGGTGTCAGCCAAAGACACCGCCTCCAATTCCCTTCTCCTGACCCTGCCGAGGGGAGCGGGGGCTGGGACACGGGGCCGAGCACAGAGCACAGCCCGAGCACCGCACACATAATCCTTATTTATGCTCCAAACCTCCACAAGAGCAAACACAAAAGCCCCACAGTCAGCAACATCGCCTGACACGGTGTTGCAGCTTATCAGCCTTGCCAAGGCTGGATGGCACCCCCTGCACCTCCTCTGCAGCCTCTCCCGAGGATGCAACGCTTCCTAAAGTGGCTTTTGATGGATCCCCGATGTCCCTTGCCAGGGGACCGGCACACAGCTCCCACCTCCACAGCCTGGAGATCACAGCTAACCCAGGGTGCCCATCACCTCCGTTCTGCAGCTCCGGAGCCTCTCAAGGAACCTGACAGACGAATTTACATTCTGCAAAACAGAGAGCAGTAGCTGCAGTGACACAGAACACGAGCAGGGAGAGCCTAAAGGGCTTTTCTCACCTCAAATCCCACAAAGTCGGTGGAGAAAAGGCTGGAGGGTATCAAAATGTGCTACTGCTGCTCTCTGGAGAACACGATTCCCTGATCCACAGACCATCCATAAGCTACTCCCCCTGCAGAATACAGCCAAGGTTTGCTCAGAAACTGCTGAGCAGCCTCCCTTATTCTGGTACTCTACAGCTGCCCACCCACTCTGCCCCTGTGCCCAAAAACTGGGTGAAAGAGCCCCTGCCATGCCCTGCAGGGCCCTGCTCACTCCACACGTCAGAGCTCGGCCTGGTGATGCAAACTGCTGGAAAAACTGCCCGGAACACGCGCTCCTGGCAGCTCTCCTTGTTTTCCTGCTGTGCTCAGGACTGTTCCCAACACTCTTCAGGGCAACACAACGTGTATTTGATGGGCTTCTCAATGAACTGGGCACAGCTTCAGAGCAGGGCACAGAGCAAAGCTGCCAAGCTGTCCCTGCTGCTCCCTTTGGTGTTTAACCTGGGGGTCCCCAGAGCCCACACTTGATTCCTGCTGGCACCCAGCTCCCACAGCTCTGCCTCCCTGAGAGGGTGACTCAGAATGTGCCTCAGATTCTGTGAATGGAGCACAGCAAATGTTTCCTGTAAACCTGAACTTAATCATTTTTGACCTGACAAAGAACCTCACAGCTTTGATACACCAGAGCTGCCTCAGGCCCAGGAGGGAATCTCACAGACAATTTATTATTTTTACAATCTGTATCATCAGAGTGCCCAAAACTCCACTGCAGTGTGTCTGCATGCACCAAGTTCCTGTCCCACTGACAGGGAGGGCAGAAACAATCTGACAGCTTTACAATAAGTGGAAATTCCTTGTGGTCTAAGAACAATATTAAACTTGTTTCTCAGGGTCAGCAGATGACCTCGCTGACACATGGTTTCTCTGGAAGCAGCACAGACTGGCCTAGTTCTGATGTGGTCACTAATTTAGTGACACCATCCATTCCAAACTTCACCACTCCCACACCAAAGTAGTAAAATAACAGTTTACAAAGAGTGCTTTGAAATAAAAACCCCACGCCCTCACCAAAGCACACGATCCAGCAACACCCTCCCCACCTAATGCTCCAAGTTCCCAAGGCATGAAAGCTGCTGAGAAGAGGCAAGAAAGGTTGTCAGGAAGACATGAAACTGCTCCAAAAGGAAACTGAGGATGCACAAAAACCCTCTCAGCTCACATGGCACCTGCACTCCTCAACAACAGAACCAGCACAGCTACTCACCACTCACCATTAATTATAATTAATCTATAAAATAACTAACAACATATAATTTCCATACAAGGAATCCTTTGTGCAAGCTCTGTTATGGATTTTAACGCCTCTTCAAAACCTGGGTGGGTAAAAAGGAGCAGGATTGTTACAACAGGTGAGAGAGAATCAATCACAGAGCTCAGTGCTACAGATCCTCGTTTGCTCCTTCCAGCCACCACACAGAAAAGCAAAAATACTTCAAAAGATGCCATAGCTGCATAATTAAAGTCAAGCTGAATGCAATGAATTCAAATTGTTTACAGGTGCAGCTTAAGAATCACCTAATTTTAAAAAAAGACTGCATAGTTGATGCAGCCATTTTAATAATTCATCCCAAAACCCCAGAGTTTGTTTATAAGAGAAAAGAGCTGGTAAAAACCTTGGGAGAGACAATTTTCACTTTAAAAATACAGGAGGGCAATTAACAGGTCAGGCTTCAAAGGAAATCTGTGTCTTCCATGTATCCAATTTAGAGGCTTCTGTTTCTGGGGAAAAACCCAAACAAAACCAAGGAAAAAAACACAACAAACATGGAAACCCCAACACCTCCATCCCCTGCTCCCCCAAAACCATCCCACACCACAAAAATGGAAGAGGGCAGCAATTGGAAATTCATATTTCAGCCTCTCAGGCAGATTCTTCAGCTCTTGCTGGCTCCTGAGGAGGATTTTTGCCCCCCAGGGCTGTGGACAGACCCTCACAGACACCACGCTCCCCTCCAGGCACTTGGGACATAATTCCAGGGGCTGCTCCTGTTGGAACAGGCTCAGCTCAGACACTCCAGGGTCAGAATCAACAGCGAGAGATCCAGGAACGATGCTGGAAACAAAGGAATTGAGGGAGGTCAGCCCAGTTGGTTGGAGCTTGGTGCTGATAAATTGTGGCTTCAACCCCTGTTCAGGCCGTTCAAGAGCTGGGTTCAATGGAGGATCCCCCTGGGGGTCCCATCCAATCCAGAACAGTGTGTGTTCCAAATTAGAGCCAAGGACAGGGAAACCTGTGACCTTGACAGCCTTTGATGAGCTCAGAAGGAGCACTTGGGGTTCTGGGAGGGCTCCATGGTCCTGTCCCACAGCTCAGAAAGGTTCAGAAAGGTTCCACTCCAGCCCCACCTACCCCTGGGATGCAGAACCCCGGGAGATAAATGTGTTTGTGATAGGATGTGTGTGTGGGGTGTGGGGTGTGGGGTGTGAAACACTGAGAGCAGGGGGGCTCCAGAGCCAGCCAAGGCTGTTGGTAAGAGCAGGGATTGCTGTTGTTGGTCACAAACAGGGA
>NC_031789.1:2849373-2850399 GCF_001522545.3 Parus major
ATTGCTGTTGATCACAAACAGGGATTGCTGTTGTTGGTCACAAACAAGGATTGCTGTTGATCACAAACAGGGATTGCTGTTGTTGGTCACAAACAGGGATTGCTGTTGTTGGTCACAAACAGGGATTGCTGTTGTTGGTCACAAACAAGGATTGCTGTTGGTCACAGACGGGGATTGCTGTTGTTGATCACAAACAGGGATTGCTGTTGGTCACAAACAGGAATTGCTGTTGGTCACAAACAGGGATTGCTGTTGTTGATCACAAACAGGGATTGCTGTTGATCACAAACAGGGATTGCTGTTGTTGGTCACAGACAGGAATTGCTGTTGGTCACAAACAGGGATTGCTGTTGGTTACAAACAGGGATTGCTGTTGGTCACAAACAAGGATTGCTGTTGTTGATCACAAACAGGAATTGCTGTTGATCACAAACAGGGATTGCTGTTGGTCACACACAGTGAGGAAGAACAGGCTGTGCATTGGTGGAGAGGGGTCCATGTGGAGGTAGGGCAGCACCTTCCTGGCACAAACATCTTGTTCATGCTCCTGGAGATAAGCCCAGCACAAGATGAGTCTGGGAAGTGGGCAGGGACTATGATGGGGATAGAGATCAACTGAGACCCACAAAGCCTCTGACCCATTTCCAGAAAGGTCTGAAAGAACATCTGTGACACCTGATTGACACAGAAACTGAGACAGCAATCCCAACAATGGGAAACCCTGTCCATAAAAAGGCACCCCCCAATCCTGGGTGGTGTCCCCAGGCTCCTGAACATCCCATCAGCTGCACTGATCCATGCTGAAACCAAGAATGACATCCCAGTAGCTGGATCAATGCTGGATCCAGGACTGGTGGTTTTTTTCTTTTTCCTTTCCTTTTCCTTTCCTTTCCCTTTTCCTTTTCCTTTTCCTTTTCCTTTTCCTTTTCCTTTCCTTTTCCTTTCCTTTCCTTTTCCTTTCCTTTTCCTTTTCCTTTCCTTTTCCTTTCCTTTTCCTTTCCTTTTCCTTTCCTTTTCCTTTCCTTT
>NC_031789.1:2850671-2886915 GCF_001522545.3 Parus major
TGTCTGTCTGTCTGTCTGTCTTTGTTTCCGAGTCGAGCCCCGGTGGTTTGGGTGCTCTCGGGGTTCCGCTGTGGCTGGACAGTGACCTCAGCACCGGCGTGGGGACAGCACCGAGCGGCTCCGAGGCCCAGAGCCAACACCAACCATCCCCAGGCACGGGGTGCAGCACCTACAGAGCAACCAAAATATGAAAGATCGCTCACATGTGGGATCTATTAGGGCGTTTCGAAGGAATTCACGTTCATTGTTTCCCTTGAAATATAAAGGTTATAAAACTTAATGGCCACATGACAAGGAAACTATATGAAACACTCAGAGATTTACAGAGTGACTGCTCAGCTCTCGGGGCATGTGGCTGGAAATTGCTGGGCAAAAGCCAATGAGCCCCATGGTCTGAGCTTTTGGGCAGTTTTCTTATTTCTTCCTTTCTTTTTCTGACCTTGCAGACTGGTATTCAGTTACCACAGCAGCTCCAAAGTCAAACAGAAACACAGCTTGTATCTTCTTTCAAGTATTTATTTCTTTTGTGCTGTTAACACCAAGCAGTGAAAGGAATTGTAAGGATTTTGAAGGGGTGTGGGGGGGAGAAGGAATGAAAGCAGGAGAAAGGCAAAAAAAATATGGACATAATGGCTTAATTTCTCACAGCATGTGCAGCACAAATGAACAGTAAATAAATCCCGTGGAAAAATGCAAACAAAGGCTACGTTTGCTCAAAGTTCCATGAAAAAATCCCATCGTGAGTGCCACTGAGCAAACATCTCTGTGATTAAATCCTCAGAGCCTCTGTGTGATTTTAGGCCAATTCAGCACAGCAGATACCTTTCCCCTTCCCCCAGAACATCCCTGGGCTGCAGCAGCCACAGCATTTTGGTTTCCAAGCCTTGTTTTGGTTTAAGGCATGGAAATGTTGTAATTATGGCATTAAGAGGAAGCAGCAATCTAATCCAACAACTCAAGGGCAAGTGTGAAAATCCGATTAGAGATTTGCCACCGGGGTTTGTCTATACAGAGTGAAATAATTAAGCAACAGATCATGAACAAAAACCGTATTTTGTTGGGATTTCTGACCCGGATTCTGGCAGCCCCTGGGCTGTACCAGCAGTACAATCATAAATGATCTCATTGTGTGCCACCAGGTGAGACTGTAGAATTTTCTGTGTCCCTTCCTGTGTCTGTAACAAATGGAAATGCTCTGGCAGGGCCAAGCTGCCACCGGTGAGAGTCAAGCAATGTGCAGTGCTTTCCCTGCATTCCCTCACTTCCCAAACCTCACCTGCAGCACAGCTCTAAGTCCACTTTGTTTTCTTAAATAAAGGGTGAGTATGCAGCAACACAAATCCCAAAACACCATCATTCCCCTCATGGAAATATGCCCTGATGTTGGGAGGTCACTCATATTTTAATGAACTCTTCGCAGCATTTCCAGTGTCAGGATTTTCCCCCCGATGATCTGAGGTTGAGAGGTGAATCCAGTGAAAGAAACAAAACCAAACTCTGAAAATTTTCTGCTGTAAGTAAAGGCAAATGCACTTTTGACAGTATCCCAAATTCGGGTTTTTTTCCCTTGAAAATGTCCATAGGCACGTTTTTGATCACAGGATTGGAAATATGTCATGAGAACACGCTCAAATATGCGTTTGCATTAACACTGCTGCCAGAAGCCATCTCACAGTCATCACCAGACATCCTGGAGCCCCTAGAAAGCTTTCTGTGGGATTGGAAGGCATCCAGCCAGGAGAAAGCAAAGCCACCATGTGATTGGGATGGCCAGTTCCACAGGAAAAACCGAACATTAATGAATGGCAAGCACTCAAAGCGGGAAGAGCTTGCAAGGAAATCACTGGCCGAGAACCATCGTGTGCATAAAATATTTGATAAATGAAAATCTGAAAGAAATTGATGTAAAATTGATCCATTGAAAGAAAACAGGCTGATTTTTATGCAGGAATTGCCCAGGTAAAGCAGTGCTGCTGCCTGTAATAAAGATCACTGGAATCAAGTTGCTCACCCAGCTTTAAAGGGTGTGTACCTTAAACTGCAAAACGACCCTGAAGTAACATGAAATTAATCTATTTTACTATTTGTGTATGGTAAATTATCAGAAGAAATCAAAGAGCAGTGCTGGGTATTGGGGCTTGCACTGTGTTTCTATTTTTCAACAGATGACTTTTACCTTATGATTCCCCCTCTAACCATAAAGTGAGGTTCTGGCCACCCACTCCCTCCCAGTCCTTCCCAGTTCAAATTCGGATCGTGTAGGTGTTAAACAGAATGTGCAGTTATGAACAGAAGTAACAGCTCTCTGGGGTTTAGCTACACTTCATGCTTCAAAGGAACAAATCTGAAGATATTTAGGGCAGTTTGCAGAGTTAATGTCTCAGAAGGTGTGCAAAAGGCACAGGTGAGGGCCTGCCTGAGGGGAGGGTGATGAACAATCTGCACGCACAGCGTTCTGGCTCAGGAACTCTCCAAACACAGCCCTCTCCAACGGGAACAACTGGAAGAGACAGATGAAATGATGAAAAATGAAGGGATCAGCAGAAATCAGACCTAATATAAACCCAATGAAAATAAACTCAGCATGGCTCCTGTGGCTCATTCAAAAGCAGCTCTTCTCTGATGAACTCGGGTCAGGGGAAAGATGGAAAAGAACTTCCTCTGCTCGGTGCCTTTAGCAGCCACTGGCAACTCAGGCAATGGGAAGAGGTTTTTAAAGGGAAATATTGAAGATTGCAATTCTACCTCCTACGTTGCATCACGGGAAATGTGACATCTCCAGCCAGAAAGTGTAACTGCTCTTAAATCCTGGGCTTCAGAATTTGAGAGAATTAACATTATTTTCGTAATTGATGTGGGGTAAGATCTGTGTGTACTTGCCTGTAAGCCAAGCAGTAGTTTTTACATAAGAAAACTTACAATCCTGTAATTTATTTTTAAAAGTGGAATGAAGACACTGCATGTGTAAACCAGAATGAGGTCAGGAGGCTCAATGCTGTTTCCCTGGGATGATGGAAGCAGAGCATTCTATTGCACAATTAAACTGAGTTGTTTGTAAATGACTTACATACTTTTTAACATATGTAAAAACTTTTGCTACACAACATCAACACTGGGTTTAAAAATTTTTTAATATTAAATTAATATTAAATTATTTTAATATTAAATTAGCTTTCTACATCAGCATCAGAGCACTTCTAAAGAAATTCAAGGCTACATTTGATCATTTGATTCACATGCTTGTTAAACCTCTGCTAAAACAAAAGGACAACAGAGAAACTGAATGTGGTTTTAGGGTTCAAAAATATTGTAATAGTTGATGTGGTTGTAGAAAGTTTTTTGGCTATAGCAGACAGTTGAGAAACATGTCAGATTGCTTCTACTGAATAGTCAAAAATATCAGAATGTTGAAAGTTACAGACTATTCAGCCACCAAAGCACAGGTGATAGTGCTTGCTCATGTCTCTCTCTACTGTCTTTTGCTCAGACCTTGGAACAGGAGTAAAATATTGCTTGGCTCCACAAGTGTTCTCCATCAATTTGCAGCTCTGATGGGAGTTCAGGAAAGAACACAAGAGATTTTATTGCTGGGAAGAAGAGAGCCACGCTGGTCTGTGATTCTGTTTAATCCCATGGCTGAACTGAGACAAACATATTCCTCCACATTTATTACCATTAACAACATTTATTACCATTAACAAGGGGAGATGAGGCCCCTCAAGGAATCAGGTGGGAGATGCTGTGGCTCCTTTCTCTGGTACCTGAGAGCCTCCTCCATTCTCTAAGGCTGACACTGACCCAAAGAATTGTTTTGTTCTCTGATGGATGGATTTTATTTCTTTTAGCACCTGTTTTGCTACATTTAACAGTTGAGAGAGCAGAGATCATGAGCTTGTCACCTCTGCTGCTACTCGTAGTAGGCAGACTTGAAGGAGGTGTAAGACTGTGGAGTGAACTGACTTCCCTGTGCCATGTCTGCAGGGAATCAGTGCTCCCAGCAGGCTCTGGGAACAGGAATTATGTGTTTGGATATCACTTGTTTCCCATTATTGCCATTTCTATCTTCTGTTAACATTCCTCTGACATGAGCCCTTTTTTCTTATTCTGTACAACAGCAGTACTCACGTTGCCAAAACACCCCAGGAACCCTGTAACCCTGCACTGACTTCAGTCCTCTCTGCATGAAGCACTAAGAGTTGACTTTCCTGGAAAAGACAGCAAGGAATTGCCTCCTTATCTTAGGCTGAAGTTATTGCTGCCATGTGCCAGGCTCTGGGAACGCTGATCACATCAACAGTGATGCACAAGGGCAGCTGCTGGCCACACCCCAAAGTGTCTCTGATGCTAAAAAATTCAGGAATTAAGAAGAATTAAGGAAGGTTCATGGACTCCTGCTGCCAGGGTCCAGTCAGGGCTCAGATCTGAGGCAGGAGGTGGGAGTTGTGCCCTGAGCTCCCTGGACAAGCAGAGCCCTCCCCCAGTGCTTGGGTTTGTACTGGGTACCTGATGTCACCTCCTCCTTTAATCTGGATTTCTCAGGAGCGTCCTGTGGGAGCAGAAGTTTAAATCTGTTCAGAGTTTGTATGTGCAGCCTTTACTGTAAAGTGCACTGTGACAGTGACCTGCTCAGGAAACCAAACTCAGTGCCAAATGCCCCAGGGACAGGAAGGAAGACAATTTTTGGAAGTCAGACAGAGAGAAGCCAGCAGGCTTGTGAGATGGATTCATTTAAGGCATTGCTCTTCCAACAGTGTTCTTGTCCTTAGTTCCACAGGGCTTGGGGAAGGAAGATATCCAACAGGAACTCCTCACTTCTGTATTCCTTTCATTATCATTGGATTAACACTGATAAGGAAACTTCATGTCTAGGATGCCTGGCTGTGAACAGCCTGTACAATACAGAGGCAACTAACTCATAAAGAAAAAATCTATTTAAAAAATGCTTTTGCTCTAGAAAAAAATAGGAAATGGAACCACATCTACCTAGTAGCACCAGGTCAGGATGATTACTGACACAAGCCAGAGAACCATATGTCCTTGTAATACCTACACATGATGGATGGCTCTTGCAGCTGGAAAAAGTGAGTAGGGAGTCAAACTGACCCTTGTTTTCACATGTTTGGGCTGCTTTCCCTCCCTCAAAATAAAACCAAGAGTCAGCCATCAGTTACCAGCATATTTGGAGTTTCCAAGCCAGCAAGCTACAAAATTAATTGACTGCTTTTTAGGGCATGGTGACCCATTGGAATGAGCAGGAGCAACAACAGGCTTCTTTTATAGACTTTGTGTTTGGCTGGAAATCACACGCCTCTGTTATTATATAACTTCAGGGATGGTAAGGTGGCATCTTGCCTCTGTCTGTTTAGGGCCATCACACTCCCCCTAAGATTGCATCTTATCTTCTATTTTGTATTCTCATATACTTTTCAGTCACTCTCCAACTCTAATTACAGTGCCTTCTTCCCTCACTTAAGGAGGAATTGTTCTAGTTTTATGCAGAAAAAAATCATTATACGATGCATTAAAAAAAATCATCAGAGATTTGCCTTAATTTTTTTTTCCTGTGCTAATGCACAATGCCCATAGCCGAGGTGAGAATGAAGAACTAGTAAGCTTGGACTCGTTGGGAAGGTGTGAAGATACAAATTGAGAGGTTTGTGCCTTCAGTGCAGGCCAGGCAGGCTGGGTCAGCGTGTGTTTCTGGGCAGGATCTGTTACAGGAACAAAAGAGGGGGTGATGCTGAAAGCAAGGATGGCAGGAACAGGGCAGGGACTCACAATCAGGTGTGCTCTGTGAGTTCCACCTGTCCCTGTCTGCTCTCCCACTCCTTACCTGCTGATCCAACTCCTTGGGGTGTTTGTGCTGAAGCTTCAGCTTCCTGAAGGTACTGAAGGAAGGTGCTGAGGTGACCTCAGTAGAACAGGGGTGGTAAAGGGGGCAAGAAATATCTGAATCACCATCTTCCCACAGGAAACACGGGATGGGAGAGAGTGAGCTGCAGGGAGCAGCTGAAGTTCTGTTTTTCCTCTCGTCTTTCTCTAAGTCCCTGAATCTGTGGCTGCCACTACTCAACATCTCCTTCAGAAAAGCATTAGGTCAAAGAGGATTCTGTTCCCTAGAGAATGCAACTGCTGCTGGTGACTGACAGGTTTGCTCAGACTCCAAACATACCAGGATCTTAGTGCCGGGGAGGTGAGAGCTGCAAACAGTGCCGAATATTTTCATTCTCAGGGCTGCTGCTTGGTAAAAATGCAAAATACTGCATTTGACATCATCTTGCTTTACCCCAACCTTGGAGCCAGTGCTGTCAAAGTGGCTGTCACCTAAATTAAATTTATTAAAGCCACGTGAAGAAACAAAAGAGATGATCCAAGGATCAGCCTGTATTCTTTTCTCAACAGTTGCACTTCAGCTCGAGGAAGGCACTAGGCCACATTAATGTCTGCTACAAGCAGATGTGTTCTCTTTGAAATACACGCACCCACTTATGCTCTGCCTGCATTAAGTCTGTTACTGGGTTTTTAGGAGCTTTGGCAAGTGCTATCTGTTAATATCTGAAGGTGGGAGTGTTCAGGGAGTTGTCGGAAAGGCTTGCAAGACAAGATCTGATCATACCCACCCACACTAATTAACACATTACATAAAAGTACAACAAGTTTCTCTTTGCAAACATCAGAATCACTTACCCAGGCACTTTCTGTGCAGTTCTAGAAGAACTTGAGGGACAGACTCTATTGCTTTTTAACCTCAACAGAACAATGGGTGAGTGGGGAGGGTACAGCTCCCACTTTCAGGGCCTGCTCTTTTTTGTCATGCTGCTTCAATCACACCATTGGCAGGGACATGGTTGGAACCTTTTTCATCTTCACCATGAGGGTGCTTTTTTTCCTCATCAAAAACCACAAAATGAAGTATCAGACATGAGGGATTCTTCCTCTTCCTGCCCTGCCTTGCTAATTCTGAAAATCACTTTGTAAAAACAGCGGCCCTTGAAGCCACCTTGAACAGAAAAATCCTCCCATTTAAATTTGGCCTTTTTTTGTCAGAGGAGCATGTCCCAAATCAGCCCATATTTCTCTATCATTCAAATTTTAAACCAGCAGCAATCTCCTGTATAAGAGCAACAGTGAGGACTCTTTTTACTTCTTCAGAGTTTGGAGCAAGTAAAACTAATTTCCCATGAAACTGCTGTGATCTGTTCCTGCAGCTTCACCTGGATTCCTCCAGCATACAGAAATGGACACCCCGATCTCGATTTACTCCAGGCTCTCCTGTGACATCTGGCTTCAAGATGGTGGCACAGAAAACTGCAGTGATGACATAGGAAAACAGAAGGGAAAAAAAACTGTGCAGTGGAGAGCAGGAGGCAGGAGAGAGAGCGGGGAAAATCAAAATTAAAGTAAGTCAAAGGGCGGAAATTCCTCGGAGAAGGCCTTAGGCTTCAACAAAGCTTGTCCACATTTGCAGTGCTTCAAGATTACCCAACACTCCCCTTATGTG
Organism: Parus major; assembly: GCF_001522545.3. Classification (NCBI taxonomy): domain Eukaryota; kingdom Metazoa; phylum Chordata; class Aves; order Passeriformes; family Paridae; genus Parus; species Parus major. The sequence goes on from NC_031789.1 coordinate 2,858,173, forward strand.
GGAAGGTCCCAGCAGACCTCAGCAGGCATTCCAGAGGAGCCTTTCTATTAAAAAAAAAGTCTTCAGTGTCTCCATCCACGTTTGCAGTCGCTTGCTGGATGGAGACCGTCCTGTCTCACAGCACTCACCAGAGAAGGAACTCTCTTACCCAACTCTCCCTGGCTATCTGAACAGCAAAGTCAATGTTTTCCTCGTTATTTTCTGTTTGCTGCAACCCTCTCCCCCACTGTGACTGCTATTTGACCCTCTGTCCGCTGCAGGACCCTGGGGGAAGAGAGAGGGAGCTCTGTGCGTGTTCGAGAGGAGAGAGATGATGAGTCTCAGCTATGTTCTGACTTGTTTATATTCATCAGAAAGAAATCAACAGCACTTCGTGTGTAAGGCAACTCTGGAGATAAGGGAACATCTTCTGAGTGGTGCAGGGAAAGAGCAGATCTATTTAAGGGACAGGATTTGGAGGTGAACAGGGATTCCAGTGTTTTTACCTCACTTTTGCATTAGGAAGTTACCAATAAACAGAATCTCAGCACAAAGGTTTAATTGCAAGGGGACACTGCTCTTTCACCATGGTTGTTTTTACTCCTGCAGCTGGGATTAATGAGAACTGGAATGGATCAGAGGGCACAAGGGGAACTGGGAATCACCATACCTTCCTCTCCCAAACCTCTCCTGATAAACCTATTACCTTCAGGATTCCAGGCACTGAATATTCCTGGAAGGGCTCTGCCCATGTGGCACTTGACTTTTCAGTCAGATGGGCTTCTCGAAAAAAGTGACAAAAAAATAAAGCTGGAAGCATCTATTAGAGTGGGCCTCAAAATCACAGAGATTGAAGGTTTTTTCCATCCTCTCCAGAGAGCCTCAGACATCCAGGAATTCCAAGGAAAACTGCAATTTAAGAAATATGTTCAGAGGTGTCACAGTGCTGCAGGTTATAGTTCTGAACTGACTCAGGCAGGAGAGCCCCTCCAAACACTCACCCAGGCAGAGGGACTTCAACAGTGGCACTTCTGGCAGCATCTTCCTCTTGGAGAGCTCCAGAAGGGAGAAATCCAGTGGTCTGCAGTAAGGTCAGACCTGATTTTAACATTCACACCTTTGTACCTCACAGCAGGTCTCCATTCTACATGGCAGGACCAAAGGAGTACTTAAACACAGCTCACAGCTTTTCTGCTGTACCTCAGATGTCTTTTAGGAGATGATATATTTTGGCATATGGGTTTTTTTCCTCATCTGATTTTTTGTATAGAAACTCTTGGTCTATGAACAAATACTGCTTTTCCTTTCTGTAACACGTTGCATTTGAATTTGCTGAGCTTTGGACAGACATTTAGGTAGTCAGACTTGTAATTCTGAGGTAGGGAAACACTAAAAAAATCTGCTTTGCAGGTCAGGGTGCTCTTTCAGATGATGCATTTTGCTCCAAGCCACACAGGACATCTATGGAAAAGCTTGAAATTCAAGTCAGGAGCCCTAAATTCGCTCCTTTAATCACACATCCATCCTTGAGGCACTTCATTCAGGTGTCTCCAGTTAGACTTGCTACTTCCTCTATTGCATTTATATTAATTCCTCTGTAAGTAGTGCTCCAATGTGCTGCTCACTGCATTTTGCACAGAAATGCAGTGTTGCCCTTCCTAGGCTGTCAAAGAGAATATATCATTACAAAAATAAATAATGTCTAGCTGCTTCTGGCACCTCAGTCCAAGTGTATTTACCACTTCTGGCTGATCAGTGCCTGATTCAATGTCCCTAAAGCACAATGGGTTTATTGCCAGATGAATTCAAAATGCATTTCATCAGGTCTTTGCTAAATGTGCTCCCAGATTTCACATCTCATGAGCACAACAGTACTGTCCTTTAGAGAGTTATTCCACTTCACTGTGCAGATTGATACAATGGATTTTCCTCTGCATGGATTATGTCAGTGAATGTATGTTTGTACAAGCAGGCTCTAGTTTTAGTTCTAGATTTAGTTCATCCCCAATGTGCTGCTGCCTACATGTGTGGCAATCTGGGATTAAAGCTAAAAATCTATTTATATTTTATCACAAATGAACACAAAAAAATCAGAATGACTATTTCACACATGAGTCCAGTGACAGAAAGAATCTTCCACTATTTAAACTCTCAGCTCTGCTGCCTGAGCCTTCCTGTCCAGCCTCCACAAGGGAAGTAGAGCAGCTTTTTTGGGCCCAGAAAGAGAAGTCCTGGGTGGCCTTTAGCAAAGAAAACATTGCTTCATGGTTTGCTCCTTCCCCAGTGTGTGCTGGGAACAGCTTCATCATGGGATGGAAAGTGAAGAAAGAGAAGGAAGCATCCATTAAATGTCCATATCTTTTAGTTCTTTAAAGTAATTTTGAAGTTCCTCATTCAAAAAGCTGAAATGAAACCAGTGGCAGTTCCTCTGGAGAGAGGGCACAAAGTGTGTTTGGGATGGGATGTGCTGTCTCTCCACTGAGACAGCCCACAGAGACTTAAGAAACAAAAATCACATCTTAGAACTATGAGTAGATTTAACAGTTGAACTCTAAAGAATTAAACATCATAGAAACATTTCACACTTTCTGTTTTTCTTTCCAAGGGTCCATAGTCCACTCACTCAATCCTGTGCAAAGGTCATGTTACTATGGATATGACCTGCAAGAAATGTGTTGCCTCAGAGCAGCACAAGTCACATGAACAGGCTGAAAGCCAAGACTTGCTGATTCACAGTCCTGTAGGATTTTCATGCTTGTGCTGGGTTCACTGCAGAACAGTCCTTGTGCCATCAGGTCTATGTTCGTCCTTTAAAAGTGTTCATGCAGGTGTAGCTCCCAGAAAACTTGTGGATTTCTTCAAGTGCTGCCTGGGGGAGAATGCTGGTGTAGAAGCAGAAAGAAAATGAGCAGATGAGACAAAGCCCTCAATCTGTTCTAATGAGAGAGATGTAAATATGCATTTATGTACATAAATATACAAATGCTCAAAAATCAGCTAGTCAGAGACACAGACCAAACTGGCATCAGTTTCCTGCTGGAGGAGGCCTACAGGGAGAAAGTTCCATCCACTCACTCTTTCTCTACAGAAATATTTGCCAAAAATGTCTCTACAAGCTGTAACTTGGAAGATACCATTATGTTTTATTCCTTCTAAATACTATACTCTGATATACACAAATTTAACTGGAATTTTCTGGTTAACCTGCACCTGGTTGTGCAAGGCATGTGAGGTATGGATAAAAACCTGATTTCCTGACAGCTACTGTAATGAAAAATAACCTATTAGTTCTTACAACACAATGGAACAGACTTATTCTGGGTGACAGAATATCTGGGAACTTTTACCCCAGATTTTACATTCAGAGCAAAGCATTTACTGTGAATTATTTTTTCTTGTTTGAAATGCAATACTGAAATGATTTTCCACAGAAGTCTCATTGCCTTCTTTCAGTTCCTGACTGCAGCAGCTTTTCCAAAGGATTTAGTGCAAACTGTCATGGAAACATAACATGAATGTCCTTTCTCTTTGGCTGTTCCAGGATATGAAGTTATGATTTTTTTTTCCTTAGAGACATTAAAATTTTGGTCCTGATCACATACAAAAATATTGATTGAACAGTTTCACTGAGGTAACATAGGCAATGCTCTCTAAATGCAGGTGAGACGTCCAGGCCTCAGGGTTCAGAAATCTTGCACAATAAAAAGCCTGGAGTCCAATAAGTGACTTAATAAATCCCAATCAACTACCAGTGTAAGTTAATTATTATGAAATTCCCTAGACAAAAATCCAGTTTATACCTAAGGAATGTAAATTTTGGGGACAAAACTGGTTTATTAAGGGAATATACAAAGAGAGAACATCTCCAAAGGGAATCTCAGAAAGTGTCTCCCTTTTGATTCCATGCCTGTCTTTCAAGGGAAGAGATGAAAGAGCAGTTCTGGTCAGCCTGAGCTTTGCCTCAGGGAACAGAAACAGAGCAAACCTTCCCTACATGGTCAGGCTATTGCTGGGCAAAGGAAATACTCACCTTTTTAGGATAACAAGAACATGCATTGTCCATGGAAGGAGAAGGAAGGCTTGATTCATCTGAACAGCTTCTACTGTCCTCCTTGCCACTGTCTCTGGCTTGAGAGGAGGAAAAAGACTAGGGAACCTGAATGAAGAAAATAAAAAATTAAATAATTACATATGAAACAAGCTCCTTCTTTAAGGTGTCACTGTCCAAGTCCTGTTACTCTGAGTTATTGCTGGGTACTGGCCTTCAAACATGCTGTATCTCTAAGAGGCAGAAAATTCCAGTTCCAGCCAAAAAGCCCAAAAGCAGAAAGCCCAGTTCCAACCAGCACTACTGGGTTAGCTAAACAGTTAAGAATGTACATGTTGGTGCCCTCAGGGAGAAGTGGCAGAGAGTAATCAGAGCCCTGATTCAGGGCTTTTCTTCATTTGAATGCAAACCAGTACCAAATGCTGTCTTTTCAACGATGGTATTTTTCCTTTTACTCCCTGTTCCTCTTTGCTTGATTCAAATCGTTGACAGGTGAAAGACAAATATTTTCCTCCATTGCCAAACATAAGGCTTTTCCCAGCTCCTGCAATACCTTGACAGTGCAGATTTTCTTGACTAAGAGAGCACAGTCTGTATTAACAGGTTATTTTACCCATTGTAAAAGATTAATTTGGACAGCCATTAATTGGTCTAGTGGGCAGAGGTAAAAAGGAGGTACTGATAGTCTCACTTCAGTAAGTGGCTGTCAGTCCTTTCAGTGGGAAAGGATTAAGTATTCCAAAGAATAAAGAAGGAACTTGTACTGTTAATTCTCAAGTAATTTGCAGACTGGTCCTTTTGCATGACCTCGATTGCAGATTGCTTCCCCTCCCTCTCTGGTATGGCTTGAACTGATGCAGGGAAAAACAGACTCAATGTCTCCCCCAGCACAGGCTGCAGGAACATCCCAGCACACTGAGGGAACCAGTCTGATGAGTCCCAGGTGGCCTAAAGTGACCCTGTGTTCCCAGGCAGCCAAATGAGACATCAAATTCTCTTAACTAAATGAAGCATTAATTAGGAGTGTATTCTGATGATTCATTTAAAATGAGATGCTTTATTCTAGTTCCCCTGGACTGACCTGATTCTCATGCCCTGGAACATCTCTGTGCTGGTGTGGAAGGGCAGGACTGTGGTGGCATTCACTCCAGGACAGTCCAGCAGCCCCAGGGTCAGGCTCTCCATGAAAGCAAAGGATGAGGCTTTGGAGGTGCAATAGTCAATGGCACCAGGGATGGCTGACAAGGCCAGGACAGAGTTCAGGCAAACAATGTGCCCATTCTGCAGCTCCAGCATCCTTGGCAGGAATGCTTTGGTGGTCTGAAGAATAAGAGAGTTAAAAGAAATTAAAAAAAAATAAAGAAAAAATCACTCAGAAGTGACACAACAAAACCAGCACTGACTGAAAAAATAAGGTGACACAGACACAACAAGTCCAAGTGTCCTGTTCATCATGTCAGGAATGGAGTGGCAGAGGAAGAGCCTTATTACTTTGCCATTTTCTGAGATTCTAAGTGGGCAAAGTTTGTGTAGAAACACAACAAAAGTCCTTCCTAGCACATATATAAGCAGTACTCCCAGATGAAGGCCATGAACAGAGTGCCTTCTATGCTTAAGAACTTTTATGGGATAAAGTCTTCAACTAAGTGATGAAATCACAAGAAGCTCTTTTTCATTTCTATTGTCTGATTCAAAATGGACTGAGTTTCACAGCTCCCTTCCCTGTAGTCCCACACTCCTCTGATGTTCCCTTCCCATCACCATACAGGAAACTCCTCTGTGAGCTAAGCTTTGACAAAGACATCAAATGTTTTACTGAAAATCACAGAATGGGAATAAAGAACATCAATTACTGAATGCTACTGAAAAAAATTATTTTTGATGTCTTTCCTCTGGCCTTTGCCCCTCACATTGTTTTTTCTCTCTTGTTTTCAAGACAGACTGGTTTTACCAAGCATCCCTTAGAAAGATCTATTGGCTGTAATCCATCACTCTCCTTCCCAACTCTGACTACATGGGGCACAAGAGATTATCTCACCCAGAACTGTCCCAGGGTGTTTATGTGCTGGGATTTGAGCAGTGCATCATCATCGCTGTCCATCAGGCTCTTCCCATGGACCACAGCAGCATTGTTCACCAGGATGGTGATGTCACCCACCTGCAAATAAAAAACCCCAAATTATTTGTGACAAATGATATCTCTCCTCACAAATCAGCCGTTTCCATTAGAGCTGGATAATCATTATTACCCAAATACATCTTTATTTTTATAGCTTTTGACATTCTTGCCTATGGGCCTTGCAATCCTCTGGATCACCTCACACAGGTAGCTGGACTTTGTACAATCTTATCTGCATGGTCACCCTTTTTTCACAATGTATTTTTTTCTCGTCAAATACTGAATCACAGAACCACAGAATCGTTAAGGTTGGAAAAGACCTTTGGGATCATCAAGTCTAACCATCAACCCAGCTCCACCACTGATCCATGTCCCCAGGAGCCACATCCACACGGCTTTTGAACACTTCCAGGGATGCTCCTCCACTACTGCCCTGGGCAGCCTGTTCTGATGCTTTACAACCCTTTCCATGAAAATGTTCTCACTAATATCCAATCTAAACCTCCCCTGGCGCAACTTGAGCCGTTCCCTCTCCTCCTGTCCCTGTTCCCTAGGAGCACAGCCTGACCCCCACGGCTGTCCCCTCCTGTCAGGGAGTTGTGCAGAGCCAGAAGGTCCCTCCTGAGCCTCCTTTTCTCCAGGCTGAGCTTTCCCAGCTCCCTCAGCCCCTTCACAACCTGTGTTCTCCCAGACCTTTTCCCGCACGGCCTTGGCTTGCCGATAGACTTCCTCGCGGTTTCCCACGTCACAGATGAAGTAGTGGCACTCTGTCCCCATCATCCTGATCTCCTCCGTGGTCTCCTTCAGGCATTTCTCAGTCCGACCCCACAGGATGATCTGCAGCAAGAGACTTTTGTTAGAGTTGAATTGCTTCTGTTTCATATCTAAAATAATTCAAACATGCTTCTGACTTCAGCAGTTGGATGGAAATCTTTGATGTGTTTTCACTGCCAGGGCTGTTGTTTTGCTTCATTTAAGACAAGCAATGAGTTTCTTTTACATGGGGAGTATCAAGTGGGACCTGTGTCCCACAGCTGATCCTCTGTTTACAGACTCCTTACAAGCAGCACAGGCTAAAACAAAAAATCAGATCTTAAGCCTGACTGGTATATGGAATGTATGGAAATTTTTCTGTATCATGTCATTTCAAATCTCTCCCTGTCTTTGCTATACACATGTACAGAATGACAAATTTATCCTAAAACCACTGATCTTTCTGAATATCTGGTGTGCTCCCTACCTCTTGTTTTATGTTTGGAGGTAAAATCTGCTCTGCAGTAAAATGTATTTTTTCAGCCTGGTAATTACTTGCAATGCTGATTGCAGGCTGATGTCTCAGGTGCATTTCAAACAAGTGCAAATCCTACCACAGACTTCTAAAGTGAGAAATTTCAAGCATTAATTTATTTTGTAGCTCCTACATGCAGGATTTCACTTGCCACTCTCTTTTAACACAGTAAAAATTAACCACTGCTTTTTGGACAAAGAAAATTCTGAATATTCATGGAACAACCATTCAAATAATGGAGCATGGATTTGATTCACAATGAGATGTAAGCAGCCAACCCTATCTGCATTTCCACACCATCAGTGAGGTCAGAAATGGAAATAACTTGAAAAGTCACCAGGTTCATTAACTTTCATCGTGGGGCTTTGTCCAGCACAATTCTTTCTAGTGAGGCAAAAGCATCAAGTTTGAGATGGAGCTTCCACCACTGTTCTTCAAACATTAATCTGCAGCTAAACAGATTTAAGCACAATATTTTTTTCTGAGTACAGAAACTTATTTTCTATTTCTTTTAAGTCTACTGGAAGGAATATAATTTAACCTGTTACCTAAGACATCTATGAATGAATTGATCTATCGTTTTTGCTCTTCAACTAAGTCTTCTCAGCACTCATCATGTTATAAATGGTGAGTCACTGTCATTTTTTTCTGCAAAAAATAAATTACTGAATGGAGCATGTTACTGCAATCAGCTGACTGCTCTGTGACTCTAGGAGCAAGATCCAAAAGAGAAAGAAGAAATTGAAAATGCAAAATTATGGTGCTATTTCCAAGCATGTGTGATCCAGGACTATAGTTCCCTCTCACACTACTGTGTATTGAGTCTGTATCAATCTGACCAGTATATTGATTTTTAATGGTTAAAAATAACCACACTTAAACTTCAAATATTAAAGAATCTTTGAGTTTTCTCAAAGTTGAAAGAACAGAAAGAAAAAGGTCTGAATTGCATCACTGCTTATAGCTCAATCCCTGCAATTAACTTAATAACAGCAAGATAAACATAAAAAAAAATTATGTGTGCAGTATTCTTACCCCACAACAAATCTCTGGCAGGGAGCTTTAACATGCTTATTTTTAAAGACTAGTTAAGCTTATCTCATAACTGGTACTAAAACTAATCTCTGGCAGGGTCAAAGAGCTCTTCAGTGTGCCTGAGCAAGGCTAAAATGCAGAAGTACCCAAATCCCCAAGCATTTCCCAAATGAGTTACATTTACAATTAATCCCATTTTCATGTCATTGGCACATCTGTGAACACACACATACCCAGACTGATAAGATTTATATCCTCAAATTCTCCAGAGCACTAACCAATCTGGTTAACCAGAAACTTCAGAGCGTGTATAAATATTCCAGAGCCATTTCATGGGAAATCTTATCTCAGGGGAAGTAATTTTCAAGGCAAAAGCTGTGATCACACTTAAAGACTGTAAGAAAGCATATGGCTGAAATTGCAGCTTGTGTGCTGGCCTGGCTTCCAAAGTCTCAGTGTATCACCCTTGGCCATCAGGGCTTGGCATCTCCTCAAAGCTTGTAAAACTGATGGCTATTTACTCACTTCTGATCCCAGGGCTAGACCGAGGAATATTTTTCATGTGTACACAGCAGACTTGAAGGGAAATCAAGAACATGTGAGAAATTTCACAAGCTCTCAGGAAGTATTTACAAAATACCGTTCAGCTGCGTGCACATGCCCACTTGCTCTCCCTTTCACAACCCACATGGAAAGGAGAGGAAAAACCTCTGTGGAAAGGGGAGGAATAAAAAACCACCACAAGATATCAACTGCAAACATCGAGTTTGATGCCCACGGAGTTTTGCATCCGGGTGAACTTCATCCTCTTTGCAGGGCTGGATTAGTCAATGCACACACTAACAAATTAAATGACTTGTTGAAGAGTGATGGAAGGTAGGACAGGAAGAGGAGAAAAAGAGAAATAAGGTGTCAGACAAGGAGAGTGTAAGGCAGGAAACTGCCCTCACATATCTAATATTCCAGTGCTTCACACTGCTATTGCTAAATAAAAAGTAGATCCCTCACTCTTCACTTCAATCTGTTTCAAACATCCATACAGCCTCCTATTCCCAGGAGCTGCCACTGATGCATTGAATGTCAGGAAATATACATGGAAGAATAGTTAAGCAAAGGATGACCTGTCAAAGGAACATCTGTCTGTGATGCAACTCTTGGATATAATATTTTTTTATGCCCCAACTGTTTCGTTGGGACCTTTAATATCCTACAGGCAAGTCTTGCAAGGTGACCCCGTTAAAATCTGGGCCACCTGGGGAAGACAGAATTTGCTGCTTATCCTGCTGACAACATTAATTTCAGCACTGACTTCTTTCCATGAGAAGTTTTCGTGTCTTTGATACTGTCCACACTCAGGTGAAGGCTTTAGCCTGTCTAAGAGAAAGGCAGTAAATAAAAGCCCATTCTTTTGTGAGAGGTCCCTGCTGACCCGGTGGGAAGTGAGGGCTCCTGCCGTCATTTCTGCTACTTTTTACAGATGGATAAAACTCAGAACTCAATACAATGTGCTTTTGGTCCAAATTCAAGCTTGACTGCTCCTATGAGATCATATGAGACTTTCAATTTCTCTCTTACATCTGGCCAGACTCAATTGGCACAGGCTTCCCCCAAGGCCTCCCAGGACATCAGATCTTACAGCGAGACAAGTCTGGAGTTGCTGCATTTGTCTCACAGTCGAGGCTTCTGTTGCTCCTGAACATCTTTAGGGAGGGTTTGGTTTAGTCCTTCTGCATAGACAATACAGCAGCTTTCTGATTTGTCTAGGTTCTTATTCTCCTCTGTCTCCTGAGATTTTCTACAAACTCTTCAGTTCTCTGCCCTCCTGCATTCAGTCTTTTCTGCAGAATGTGCCATCAGTGATGATAATCCACGCTCCTGAACAAACCCTTCTGCTCCCTGCTGAGCTGAGGAGCCCCTGTGGGCCTGGGGCTGTCTGCTGCTGCCCCTGAGCTCCAGCTACCCCAACACTTCCCTTGGGATGCAACCCTTGGGATACAGGACTGTTATTATCTGCTCAGCAAACATCAAGAAAGGCATCACTTCATCCTGCCCCAGCTGGGATTCGAGGGCTCTGCATTCCTGAGGAGTCCAGACCTGTGATTTCGGAAATGGTCCATTTTATTAGGAAGCACAATTTTTCAAATGTAGACATGGGGCTCAGAGTCTGGTCTGCCTCCTCTTTCCTTTCTAAGTGTAAATCTAAATTAGCAATAAGTGTGTCCCAAATGGAAGCTGAGAATGACTCCCACAGACACAGAAGTTCCTGTCTGGACAGAGGAAAATGCCAAGGAATAAGCAGGGATACTGATGATTTCCCAGCCTGTCAGGATGCTGCACAGCCACTGTAACTGTTACAGTTCACTGTAACTTACTGGTGGACAGAGGAATATTTAATTTGCATTTTGGATAAATTCTCGGACAGACAGTTTTCCATCCTGGAAAGAATCCAGCCGTTCTTTCTTCCCCCGCTTCATCTCTCGCTATCCTCCCCTGCCTGCCTGTCCCTGCTGCACCAGACACGCTCTCCTTTCATAGAGTTACTGACCAGAAAATTGGCGAGGGCAGGAGCCCGGGGAGGTGGATAATCCTGCTCCAAGGCTTCCTGCCCACGCTTACCTCGGCGTGACCCCGGGCTGGCAGCAGCAGGGAGGAAGGTGGAAGGGGAAAGCCATCCCTGCCACTCCAGAATCCCTGCAGCGGGGCAGGATCCGCCACTGGACACAGGCAACAGGAGATTTATACTGACCGAGATTTATACACACCCTCCTCCCCTTGATGAACTTCAGAGGAGGAAAGGGTTGTGACATCACACTTGGTGCAGATTTTCCCAGGATTTATTCACGGATTTTTGCAAAACAAACCTTATCTGTTGATCGGAGTCACAGAACTCCTTATCTGACCTTTCAGCTGGAGGGGCAGGCACTGCATCCTCTGCTCCCAGAGGACTCGTTTAACACAGGATTTAATCTGCTAATGAGCCCTGCCCCGAGGTGAGCTCGGAGGGGACTCAGGGAAGGGTTTTGCTGCTGTTGGAGTAAGGCAAGGCTCACAGAGACCGGCACTGGCTTGGTGCCCAAAGCCCAGTCCTGGCTGCAGGGCCAAAGCCTGGCTTGCACCGTAACACAAGAAGAGTTATGATTCTGACCACCGCAAAATCAGATAAAGCCACTAATTTATATAAACCGGTCTAGACTGAAGCTGCTATCAACCACAATATAAACATGTGATCAATGCTGCCGGAGACTGAAGGCTATTCCTAGTGCAGGACACAAGGTTACAGCTAACTTTACATCACTTACAAGGCTAGTTAACTTGTTCAGTCCGATTTTATTGCTAGCACAATTCAACAACAGCAGCGAAGGAATGTTGCCCTTTTACATCATCAATTATTTTGGCACTGTATCTTCAGCAAACCCGCTGTGCTAGAATTTCTGCCTCCAGTGAGCTGGAGTACTCCTGGAAAGGTGTCCTAGCAGAACTGCACTTGTGAGACCAAACATCTGCTATTTCTAGTCACTCCCCTTGGGTTATCTGGGTTGTATTTGAGTAAAGAACTGTTCACTCTTGGTCTTTTACGGCACAAGGTGGGTGTGATTAGCAGCTATAACTTCCATTCAGCAAGTTTCTCCATTTTACGATTCATGAAGCAATTCTCTGATATAATCTGAAGACACTGAAAGATGAGAGTGTTGCAGAGAGACACCAATGCCCTTCCTGCCTGATCTCATTATTGCTGCCTCCACAAATCAACCACAACTCCCAGCCCCGGATCAGCAGAGATAGGAAGTACTTGGTAGGTCAACACATTTCATTCCCCCTTTCAACCTCCTTCCTAGTCCAGTGGAACAAAAGTTGCTCTGTGTGAGCTGGTATCTGTAATTGCACAGACCTTTGTTCAAACACAGAAAGCCTTTCTGCGCCCAATACTCAGAGTTCCTGCATACTTTTAGGAAGTACAAAGTGTAGATAATCCACTGAAGTATGCCAGTCTTATCCCCCTATATTTACAAAGCCTGGTAGTACTAACTCACAGTCTGTCCTCCGAAAAAAATGCATTCCAGTGTGTCCCATAATCCCGGCAGAGTTTTGCATATCGTGAGAAAGGGAAGCTAAATCGCACAGCCTCAAAAGCTCCACGTCTTTTGCCTGTCAATGGCAGAAGGGTTTTCTCCTCCACCCCTTCCCCTCTCTTGGCCCCAGGCAAAGGCAGACAAGTTCTTTCAGGAGTTCTCCATGGGAGAGGCAGCTAAAGGCTGATTACTGGAAGAGGGAAAGGTGTGGCCCTGCAGTGTGAAAAGCCAATCTTTGCTTTAGAAAGAAAAAAAAAAAGAACCTTGTGATGCCTGAAGTAGGTCAAAATACTTAACCCAGCCCCTTAGTGGCACTTCTATAAAGGTAAGCAAACAAAACAGGACAGTGGCGAATTTCTCTCAGTTCCCACAGCGAATATCAAAGCTGCAAGGGACAGGTATGAAAAAGGTTGTATGTTAACGTGGAGAATTAAGAGAGTAAGCCTATGTATCTATTTCACACACAAGCTTTTCTAGATTTCTATTTAGCAATTATAAAACCTGTAAGAATTGAATTTAAATTTAATCCTACCACCCTGGTAAACACAAACCCACAGAATTTATTCTAAACTGGTTTAAGTCCAGGAGTAATGTATAGTAATGAGATTAAAAGTTAGGGCTAAAGAGACTTCAGAAGGAGACTAAGAGTGAATTCCAATCCTTTTAGTCTAGAGTCAGAACTTTTATTAGGTTATATGTTGACTTAGCACTCAATGGGATTAACATTATTCACCTAAATAACAGTCAATTCCAGCTGTAACTCAGTCATCCTTTTTTCCCTCTGCAAGAAACCAAAGAGCACCTAAAAAAATCACAGAGGAGTGTGTCAACACCTGCCTGCTGTTCAACAGAGGCCTTCCTTGCAGGGAAAATGTGTGATTTTCTGTGCACACAGGCATTTAAGAGCAGCTCCCCTAAAGAAGGGAACAAATGCCCACTGTTCTCACACTCAGGACTATGTAAGGACAGGTGGCCCCATGCTGACTTTTTGTTTTTTTTTTTTTTTTCCAATTGCTTTCGTCTGCAGCACAAACTGAGACTCCAGACTGCCTTGGGAGCAACTCTTCCCAGCTCTGCTCGGAGCAGAGGAGGAAGGGGAAGGGTGAGGGTTGTTTGCAAGGAGAGGTCAGGCAGGAGTCAGCCTTTACAATCCCATTAACGCTGGGACAGGGTCAAACCGAGTGCACGTTCCAACAAAAAGCACCAAGTGGCCACAAGCTGCCACCCTGGAAGGTCCCTGGAAGCATCTGGGGGATAAAAAAAAAAGGACAAGTTTTTAAAGGTGAATATCTTGCCACACCACGTGTGAGAACCGGCTGCTGCTCCAGGGATCCAAAGCACACAGAGAAATATCCCGCAGTAAAATCCTCTGGCTGCAGAGCAGGAAGAAGTGGAGAATCTGGGGGTGGGGAGAGGGGTTAGAAAAGTTCTGTATTTGAGGTAAGGCTTTGGAGGCATCCACCAATAGAAATATAATACTCCACCCTGCAAAAATAACTAGTGTGCTGCTGCCGCCTCCGTTTGCTTGGCATGGCATCCCTATAATCCAGATTCCTATAAAAATGTCCACAGAGATCTCAGGAAATTGTGGGGAGGGTAAATATGCAGGTGCAGAACAAGAGGAAGGGATAGAAAGTCAGTAAGCAACATTTTAAAGGAGAAAAAGAAATTACCACAATGGTCTGACAGGACATTTCAGCATCACTGGAGGTTAGCTGTGTGCACATTTTTCTTCCAAAATGCTGCGTTATTTTTACTTATTGCATATAACTCTCCAGGTAAGGAACCTGGGGCAGGTTAAATGTTCATGTAAGAGAGTTAAATATTTACTACAGTGCAAAGTTATGTCTACACAGAACAGGAACTGTTCTTGGAAAGCTAAAAAAACCCAAAAGTTAGATTTCAAGGTGATGTTAGGAGGAAGGACGTGGAATTAAAAAGTGGCTCCTGCACAGTATTATTTCACCTGACTGGGCAAAACTGCCCACAAATTGCCTCTTCAACAATTAATTGAAAAGTCTGCTACTTCTTAACTAACAAAGTAGAACAACCTGACAATATAAATGTATGTGAAAGAAAAATTAAAGAGCTACAAACTGGGTGCCAGTTGAAGCGGATTCTTCTGTAGAGTTTGCCTTTCTATTTCTGAGATGAATTCTGTAGCAGAGCAGCCTAACCTTGAAATGCTGGGTGGTTTTAACTTCCAGTAGAGGGGGCTGGCCACTGCATCCCCCCAGGGACAGCACTGACTCCTAGGTTAGACCCTGCACAGCTTATAAAAGCATTAGTTATGCTGCATTACCAGTTTAAAGAATTGTCAGCTTTAATTCAGAACACCTTCTGTTTTCCTCAAAGCTAAATCATGATGAGCAATTCACCAGCATTTCACTTATTCTGGGGAATATATATATAAAAAAAAAATTCTCTACAAGCTCTATAAAAATAAAAAATACGGATTTATCAATTAGATGATGTACTCAAAACATCACTGGAAAGAAAAACTAGGGAAGGGTTTCAATTTGTTAAGCTGGGAGAAGGTTTGCAACAAAAACAGCCATGGAAACCTAAGGGTGAATAATGTTCCCAATGCTGTCATTATAAACTGCCCTCCAGAAAGGGCTAAAATATGCTCCAGATCATCCATGTGCATAATAGGATGCAGTTCTTGACTGAAAAAATAACTTCTCCCGTGAGGCTACTGGAGAAGTATTGGAGTTAAAATAGCCTGCCTTAAATTTGTGTATAAACTGAACACCAGCAACTGCTCCAGACGAGCTCCCTTACAAGCCTTTCTCTGCCTCCAGAAAAAGAGAGCTGCTACCATTTTCAAACCATATAAAAGCTGTCAAAAGGTGCCTTTCTTATAAGAATGTTAGGAGAAGAAATAAAGGGCACTGCTTAGAAGAAAGCTTCAATATTGAAATGCTTAACTGGTAGCCTATCTTTTAATGTGCTTTTCAAAATGTTATTTTTTAATGGTGGCTGTTGCTATGCAACAGGGCAGAATCTCTAAAATCTATTCATGAGTTGTACAAATGGCAGTTTTCAGGACATATTTAACTCTCTCAGTCCATTAAGTCAAAGAGGGAGGATGGGAATCAGAGGACTGTAAGCTCCCAGAGCACAACTTCCCCCTCCCAGGGGTACAGCATGGCTTAAAAAGGGTATTTCACTGATTATATAATTTTTTTCAATACTTTGTTAAGATAAAGTAGCTACCTTGCTCTCAAAAAAATGTGAAAACCAGCACAGCTCTGGTTAATAAAATTAAATCTAAATGTAGAAACAGAAGTTATACACATGTTCATTACTTTTACCCAGAAATGATCAAAGCAATTCAGATTCTGCCACAATGGTGGTTATTTAAACAAGAGGGGCTGGCCAGGCAGTCACAAATCCAGCTTTAGCATAATCAGAACTTACAGCTGCCTGGAAGTTACCATCCTTGGGATGTGACTGCATGCTTTTCAGGCCACTGCAATGCAAAATGAAGTTAATTCACTTCAATGTGCACATAAAATCAATTAGGTTATCACAGAACATGAGACAAACCTGACCTTCCAATAAAATAAACTGTATAAAGTAACCTGGTTAGTAACTGAGCTTTAGCTGAGGGGCAGAAATAGAATATTGAGGCACAATAATTCTCAGCATGTTCAAAGGTAGTCACAGCTCTTTGCCTGAAGGGTTCCCTCCCTGCCAGCAGCTTCAGAGCATTGGGGATCTGGAAACTGCTCCAAGAAAGTGTGTG
This sequence comes from Parus major, assembly GCF_001522545.3. Lineage (NCBI taxonomy): Eukaryota > Metazoa > Chordata > Aves > Passeriformes > Paridae > Parus > Parus major. Next base: position 2,874,463 of record NC_031789.1, read on the forward strand.
AAATTTAGCCCTAAAAAAACAGGCCTATTTTTGGTTGACTCACATTCACTTTTTGCTTGCACTGACATCTAAGTGACAAACCCAAGTGAAGTAATGGCCTGAAGGACAGCAATCCCCACGTGCAGCAGTGGGAGATGTGGGATGGATTGGCAGTGTTGGAATTGCACTTAGAAACGAGGACCCTGAAATAAATAACACCCCTTGGCCTAAATCTGAGACTCAAATGCAAACCAAAAGTGTTTGTTTTTACTGATTCCAGTGGCTACAGAAACCATTCTAACTTCATCCCAAATATATCAACTCCCTCTGAGATGGATCTTTTTTCATTCTATAACCAGCATTCTGATTATTTAGTGCATTTACAATTTTAACAACAACCTGAAAACGTGTAGTTTATAATTTTATATCACTTATTTTATAAACATAACTTATTTTCAGTGGTTAAAAATTTTCTATCTCTTATTGTCCCTTTCAAATCAGTGAGGAAGAGAAACTAAAATCCCTTTATAGATGTAAGATGCTCTTCTAAATTTCTGGTTTTGCATAAATGCTGGACTAAGATGAGACAGTGTCAGTGGTCAAAGGCATCAGGAGAGCTCAGTGAGAGCTGTAAACAAGTGCAGTGATGTCAGGAGGAGCTGGCTGACCCTCTGCTGAACTCTGCCTCTGAAGGACATGCAAAGTGCCAGATCCCTTTCCCACACATGTGTGCACACACACATCCCCCTCCTTTCATCACAAAAGGTGTCACAGAACAATCTGCCACAGTTGCACATCATCATCCAGGGAAAGAGACCCTGGAACCCCTTTTGATGCCTAAAGAGACAAACCTAATTCATAAGCACATCAAATATAAACACAGCACGGTCTCGGAGGGGCCTGGATTACAATCCAGCCACAAGCAGCAGAAAGCTACAGCATTGCACAACCAGCACGTCCCAAACCCAAAATCACACTGCTCTCTTCAGCGAGGCAGGACTCCTGCATTTCCCAAGGGCCTTGGAAATATTCTGACATAATTCCTGACAGCTCACTGTGGCCAGAGCCAGCCCTGAGCTATTAGCATTTGGGGAAGAAGCACTTGTACCAGCTGGATGTCTTTAATATCCCACTTGGAAGCGTGACCTTGTCTCCTTAAGGCTGATTTTTCCTCACAGGGAAGGTTTTTTAGGAGTTGGGTACAGGGAATTTGAGGTTGTAGTCAACATCAAGCCAAGCTGCTGAAAGGGGATGTCAGGATTTTCCATTCCCTCCCCACCAAGCTTCGCCCAGGGAAGTGCTGATCAGAGACAAGCTGTCTGTGTTTACTGCCAGCAAGGAGACTGAAATGACAGATCGAAGACAAACAGTAATTTAATGTTCATGTAGAAAATATCTGACTGCCCATTGTTATTGCTGATCCATTCTGTTGAAGAGCATGGCAAGATGAAGTGCTCAGTGTCTTTACAGCAACACTCTTCACTCCCATAATTTAGGCCTGGTATATTTGAGTTTTTTCTCGAGGTGCAGTAAAAGGATTACCTAAGAATTTCTGTTTTCAGGTAAAATGGTGCCAGTTTGTCAGCTCTTCAGAAACAAAGAAAATCCTGGTTGTACCTGGTGATTCAAAGGGCAAATAAACCCCAATTATAAGCACATAACATATCATGGTTGTTTTGAGTGGTGGCTCCTGTCTTCTAAACGTAGGCCTGGCCATAAAGGAGATATCTGCTCCTTAGTGAAGCTTCTAAAAAACACTGAAGATCTTCAGTGCCTGAATTTTGACTTTCTGATACCAGCCCTCCCAGAAGTTTCAACAGCAGGATTCTAGTCCAGGACTTTCTGGGAAAGAGGATCTAGCAGAATGACAGAGTACCCATGGATACACCTGTGCTGCCCAAGAGAAGGGAAGATGACTGAATGACAAGTCAAGTTTGAACTCCATTTGCACCAATTTTAAGTGGCTCTTTCACTGAGATAAGGGAAGAAATACATTATTAGCCAGGTCACACCAACTGCCATCCCACCTTTATATAGAGTTTTTCTAATCTGTAGCTAAAACTGTGTCATACTACAGGATAATCACAGAATCTTTCCAGCCATCATTTTTATACTGCCTCAAAATATGTATCATTTTATGCTGGCTACTCAGAGCTAGTGTGGAACTGTCACTGGTTACACACTGAGAGCCAAGTTTACCTCACAGGCACACACCTAAAGCATAACTGATTCAGCAGAGCTGCATTTTTCAAACATGATTTTACTGCTATAAATGGAGCACTGACACATTTGCTCAGGCAGTGTAAGACAACAAAAATCCCTATGTTAACCAAAACAAATAAGCTCTGCAGCACTGCAGTCAATAAATTGTAATTAAGAAGGTGGCAACATAAGGATGCCTGTCCACAAAATCCCATTGTAATTATGCATAGTTTATGGCTAAACTAATGGGATGAACAATTTAAATTAATTAAAAACTCTGCCAAGGTACCCATCTATTCCCAAGTCTATTAATTAGAATCAATTTAATCCCCACTGGGATAAAGGTCAAACAACATGTATTTGACCCTTTTCTCCTGGCGTCAGTGTTATCAGCCAATGGATCTGGCAGTGCCTGGGTCTGACTTGTTCGACTCTTCAGGATGTTGACAGGATGCTTTGAAGAACAGAGTCTGGGCCCAGCTAAAAAAAAAAAAATCTCTAATAATTTCTGGTTTATATTCCTGATAAGCACTGGTTTAAAAATGCCAGAGCTTGTTCTCTCTCGGTGGTCAGCTCTGGGCTGTTGTTCTCTGTCTTTTAAGAGTTTTTCTTTTCAGCCTCCCTTTCCTGCAGAAAAACCTTGAAGCAGCAATTGTGTTAGATTTCAATTTGGGACAGGGATCAAAGTGAAAGAATCACTAAACACTAACTAGCATTAGTGGATTTTAAAACAAATACTCAAACTTATACTCGATACTTAAATACTCAATTAACATTAGCTGACATTTTCAAACTGCCCTGAAGGAAAGATACCGAAATTTCTAGACCCTTGTTCAATTTTATGGGAAGGAAATCAAGAGAACTGTCACATTTTTTTCTTCTTCCCATCACTTTTGTAGAATTAATTAGCTGGCTGCTTCTGTGAACTTCATCATTATCATCTATTTGTCCTAATTTTTTTTTTTTTTAAATTGCCTTAATACTTTCATTCCTCTCAAGTTACTGTCAGGCCAAATTCCTGGTCTTTGCTCTGGCTGTTTGATGTAAAACCAGATATTTCTTGATATGTTGACTTTGACTGTTGCTGATTTCTTTCAGAAATGGAATTCAGAGTCTATTCAGAGTTTTCTAAGCTCCACTGCATAGTATCACCCCAATAAAGCAGGTTTCCACGGCAGCATTAAGAATAATAAAATCTTTGATTCCTTTAAAATGTTTTTGTCAAATGTTTAGGACTGTGTGCATGGATTATGGTCACTCTTAAAGCAAACTGCTCTGCCTGGCTAATTAAATTAGACATTAGCTCAACAGCATGTTTGATTCTTTTATAATGCAGTAAAAACTACCTACAGTGCTTCAGATGGAAATAGTTCTACAAATCTGAGACTTTTTCCTAGCCTGTGCCAGAGCCATGACATAAATGCAACATAAATACACAGCAGCACTTTTACAAGTCACTGTAGGTGATGAAACGACGCAAATAAAATAGGGATGAATCACTTCAGATAAGTGGCATGAAATATCATAGCCCAAAACCTTCCTGTCAGCCCTGAAGTTCAGAAAATCCACCTTCTTCCTTCCTGTGGTACAAATAAGACTGAGAATCAGAGAATCAGACTATGGTTGAGGCCAATCCCCTGCTCAAGATCAAACACCTCATCTACTGCTTTGACCAGGTCAGCTCATTTTGAATTTCACTGCCTCCTCCTCCAGCTTGCCAGGTCTGAGCCTCTGTTTCCACTTTCAAGGTATTAATTTCACTGTACCCTTTTCCTATCACCTTTCATTGAGCATCAGGTCTTCTACTGCAGCCTTTACTTCCCAGCATTAATTTTTAAAACAACCTGTTTCCTACCACAATTCCTGCACCTCTTTAAACATTCTTCAAAACTCTTTACTGCTGCTTTTCAAACCCCACCTTAAAACTTCCATTGCTGTGATGCCTCCTCAAAATTTTAAACTGGCTCAGCAAGTGGTGTGGCAGTGTCTGGCTTTAATCAGCAGAGTTCTGTGTTGGTACTCATAGTTGGCTTTTGGTTTTTATCTCCACTGTCACATTTATTTAGTTTATCCCTGCCAACCCTGAGACCAGCATCATCTTTTGCTGTTGTTCTTATGGAGCACATTTAGCATCTTTTTGGTGTTAAGTCAGTTTTTGAGGCACTGCAATGACATTAATATATAACCTCATCTTCAAGATTTTTTACAGCATTGGCACGGTCCTTTTATTTAGTGGGAAGCCTCACTTAACTGCCTTGATGCCAGACCTTCAGCACATTAAAAAGTGCTGGATCTTGGTGTGCCAACACAGCATGGTCTCATTGGGACAATATTTTCTCATGACATCACCATATCTTGATGGGAGATGACAAGACTGTAACTCTGCAAGTCCCACTTCTTGTTAACATTATTTATTCTTGCAACATACCCAGCAACAAAAGACAGGTATGTTCCAAATTATAAGTTAAAACAGCTCCAGCCCAAGCTGCTTCACAGACACCAAAGATCTGAGAGCTGATAAATTCTGGTGGTGCCTGCCAGGCAGAGACACTTATTCAGCATGTTGTTCCAAGTGCTGGCCTTGGCACCAGCACCCAGCACAGGCTTCGTGCCATCGCAGCCTGGGACTCCAAACAAGGGCTCTTCTGCCCATCCTTAAATCCAATCAACAAAGTAGGGAGCTGCCAACAGGAAGCCATTAAATAAAGCTGCCGTCAGGATGTAATCTTTGGAGAAATAAAGCCTTTCTGGAGACCATAAAGCCACCCAATCAGATCTGTGCTCTCATAGTTTACCAAAAGTTTCAAATTAATGTATTATTTCGCATGACATGGAAAAACATTCACTCCCCAGCCCTTCTCATGTACTTCTGGTTGCTGATAAGTTGTGACATGCTCTAATAGTTCACTGTAAGATTAAGTGCTTAAATTTAAGGAAGATTAAAGTAACCATCATTTAACATATCCCTGAAGCTGCTGCATTCCTATGGTGGTTTCTCCCCAACCGCACACACAACAGGAGAGATTAATCACTTACAACCTCATATTTGCACTACAGGTAAACATTCTCATTACACTAAAATATCTACAGCATAGAAAATGTGCTCTTTTCTTTTAGATTACATGATCCTTTTTACACAATGTCAGATTGCCTTTTCCAAATGGTCACTTAGCTTTTTTGCATTTCAAAATGACTGCACAGATATCCATTAGACAGACACATGGGCTCTGTGTCATTGTGGTAGCACCACAGGGCAGGAAAAGCATTCAGAAGGGGGACAGATGCTCACCTGGCAACAGTTTCTTAGCACTGAAACCTAAATATATATATATATATCTATAAATTTTACACAGTCTTTTAAAACCAGGCCACCTTAAATGCAGTGCACCACACTGGCATATTGCACTAGGTAATGTACATCAGAACTGTGTCCATTTCTTTTATAAAGCTAATTTTAAAGGCTTTCTGATTTCATTATGATAGGCCACGATGCCTGTTAAAAACAAGTACATGGTGATTAATCAGATTCTGAGGAAAATCAGGTCCTCTCAGCTCTGAAAGCTGTGTCATTTTAAACCAGCTCTTTTCCTTCTATCAGGACTAATGTTCTCTGGGGTGGCCAGATCAGGTCTAGTCATGTTCTGAGCTGAGAAGGAATGAATGTGTCAGAAATCAGTTATTACTTGCAGAACAAAAGTGTCTCCTTGACAACTGGCCCAGCACAGTGGATTTTAAAGCTGACAGAAGCAGAAGGGCTTGCTAGGGTTCCTGCAGGGATCTCATGCCTTCCCATCCCTTCCCCACTCCCCCAGCACATGGTCAGGAATTCCACACCTTTGTCCATTACAAAAGGAAGGTTTCCAGGTTTGGAACACTGCAGACCATCTGGGAAGCATGGGGCACATTTCCATTCCTGTGCACCGGGAATTGGATACCAGGCAAGAGCTAATCTGTAATGCAATTTAGCAAGACTCTTCTACAGGCTCTGAAAGTGCAACCAGAGATTATTCTTTGAGGGTGACCAATGCTTTAAGACATTTTGGAATAGGAACTCTTATTGAATCCACAGGAGACACTCATAGCTTTTGTCCTGCATCTCAAAGAAAGGTCACAGCTCTGAAACAGCAGCAGTGGCTGCCTTTTGCCCTCACTTCAGGAGATTGGTATTAATTTAATATCCAGCTCTAGTCACAGTAGAGTTAATCCTTGATCATACAGCACTGGTATGTGTTATAAAGAAGCTTTTAGAAGGTATATACTAATTCATACAAATCAGGACAATAACATATGGGCCATTCACTTAAGAGTTGGACTCGATGATCCTTGTGAGGTCCCTTCCAACTCAGAGCATTCTGTGAAATCTGTGAAATAATATGTCAATGTGATTCATAAAGACCAAAGTGAAATATTCATAGACCTACAGATGCAATTTGTGTGGGAAGAGTATGCCATTGATAAACTCATCTCAAAACCTGCCAAATTTTCCATTACTGGGAGTACAAGGCTAAGTTCTAAGACCCAATACCATTTTTTTTACATAATCTCTCTCCAATACTCTCAAGCCTAAACACAAAATAGCCTCAAATCTCACTCAGCTAAACCCCTCCAATTATACAAGGCTTTCAAGCGCTTGTAATTCCTCTGAGGTTTTCTGTTCTGTTGGAGAAAGGGAAACACTGAGGGAAACTCCAGGTTCCAGCAGCAGTGTGGGCTTGCACAGCTCTCATCCATCCCTTCCTTGGTGCTGCTTCCTCCCATCCCAACTGTCACTGATCTGAAAGAGAACAGCACAACCAAACGACAAGAAATCTTCCAAAATGCAGACACCGAGGTCTGACTTTGAAAAATGTTGTGAAAATATCAATGGAAAGAACAGTTGAGGTTTCAGGGTTGTTGGGTTTTTCTGGAAAGGCTGAAGAAACTCTTCCAAAGTCACTGTCAGATAAACAAGAATACTAAATTACATACTAGAGTTCGAGAATCTATTTCTGTCCTATCATTAACATATTTTTCAATTACTTCTATTAGGTTTTGTTGACATTTAACAGTGCAGAATGCCTAAGAACCAAGCATCCCTTTCCTGTTCAATCACACCTCAAGTTAGATAACCTGTGAACAAAGCAAATTAAAATGACAAGGAAACTTTTTAGAGATCAAGGTTTTCTGAAAGAAAACCTAAGAAAGAGTGAGGCATACAAAAGACATAAGAATCAAACTTCTTCAGTAGAGACCATCAAAACCAGGGCTGACAACTTCCTGGCAAAGGCACTATAATGAAACTTCTGTAGGAAAAGCAAATGGCTTTGAGGAAAGCAGGCACAGTTTCCCACTCTACTGAGCAGTGAATGAACCCATTCAGCCCCTACACCCCCTGACTGCTCACATCTGCAGAGGGCTGTTCTCCAACACAAGAAATACTGTTCAAAGGGGCCAGCCTTCCCAATATTAACTGGATTATACAGTACAGGCTTTGCAAAACACTGTTAGGCTTTGGAAATGGATTTTTATTTCATAGGCATTAAATCATAAACTCATAAAAGTCTCTCCTTCTCCCATTTCATTAACACAGGCATTCTCTGCCATTTTGGCTCACCAGGGTATCAACAGCCTTGACAGAGCTACCAGTGTGTGAGACTGAGGCAGAGGTGATGCTTCATTGACCAAATACTTTCAAGGTACAGTCAAATTCTCAAGAGTTAAAGCAAGCAACAGTGAGGATTTTGAATTCTGCAAGCAGCCAAGAAAAGAAAGCAGAAAGTTAATTTCTCCATCAATTCAGCCACAGCAAAGTAGCTTCTCAGCCGGCACTTATGAATCTGGACACATCTCTGGGAAGTTGGATTACAACACTTGAGCACTTCCGGAGAAAAGTCAATGCTGTTCATCGCTCATAATAACACTAACATGTCCTGGATCATCTGTAACCACTTCATCCCTGCATACAGCTCATTTACATGCTCTCAGCTTTTTCCAGAAGTGCTCCAGGAAGCATTTCAATACACAGTGCCTCCCAGGACCAAGTAGTTCTTGACAACTACTTGAAATTACAAATGGAGTATGGATCCTTTGACCTCTCAGTGTACACCTGAACAGGAATGATCTGATGATTAAAGTCCCTCATTGCCTAAAAACTGCTGGCAAGCTTAATTGGAAAAAACAGATCATAGACCTCTGAAAGTGCAAACAAACTGGCACTGCTTTGTGCCTTATTGGCCATTTCTTCAGAGAGGCCAACAGACAACTGTGAGAAAAGAAACATCACTTGGGAAGGAAATGTCTCCTAGACATTTATATAACTAAGTCACATTTGAGGCACAATGGCAGAGCAATGAGGGTAAAGAATGGGAATCAGGATGGATTTACAAGGTCATGCCCAAGGGACTTCCATTCCAAGAGACTGAGAATTTTAGTCTCCATGCTGATCAGTCAAGCACAAGACATTGTATTTCCATTTGCATAAACCCTTTTGGGATTTATTTCTTGTCATCTTCATAGCTTTGAATGGAATATCAAATTTTAGAGTAGAGGAGCTGCAGACGTGACAATTCATAATCTTGTGAAATACAACATTTGTCACCTTGCGTGAAAACGGCTCCGATACACCTCACTTGTGAGCAGCAAAACCAGCCTCTGAAAGTGAGTGTAAGATGAAATCCCATCCAGCCTAATTACCAGAGAAGTTTCATATCCTCACAGTCCCAACTAACTTATCTTTCTGAAGATTCTAATCTCAAAAATATGGTTATATATCGCCGCCTACCTCCAAAAGCCCGCCACTATGTCTGTGTGCGCAGGCGCCGGGAGCACTTGGTCAGGACACGCTGCACACCCTCCACCAGAACCTGAGGCTGTGGCACTGCTGCCAACCACCTCCATGCCACGCTGGGCTTGGCCCCAGAATTCCACACCTTTGCTGGAAAGTCTTTTTCTGAACTTGAAATATGGTGACTACGCCATCTGATAATCAGAATCTGTTCTAAGTTGTTTGTTATGATCAATAATTAAAGCTTTGTATATTATTGTAGGATGGTTAACGGCGTAAAAAGAGAAAAACAGTCAATTTTCACAAGCCTAATCAAAAGGTGACTTGCTAGATACCACAAGCCTTTTTCATTTCTTTTTGATTGTCAAAACCAAAGTGAAAAATTGAAGAGGAGTGCCAAGCAGAAAGTTGAGCATGGTACATGGCGACTGCATAAAATCCACAAATTTAGGGTTGAGCACAGAAGCAGGAAAGAAATGAAATCTCAGGGTGAAGGGAATGGAAACTACCACATCTGGGTAAAATTGGCATTAAAGTTGCTAAGGAGCATAAGCCAACTTTGGTGTTCTCACCACGGGCTGACAGGCAGGGCCAGTACCTGAGGGATCAAAACTCACTGAGTGTCATATATGACTGACTGGACACCATGATATAAACAAAAAGAAAATCTAACTGAAATTGAGTCAATGCAAAGATGTAAACACCTTGATGACACACATGAAAACATCCCAAAAGGCAAAACACCCCAAAGGTCTAACCAGTAACTAGGAACATAGAGCATTTCAGAACATCATATGAGAAGAGTACAAAAGTTCCCAATAATCATTCTCATGTATTCTTTCCTTTTACAATACGTAGAGATTTGGTAGCTAAGACATACAGCTAGAATACTGTGCCTGTTTATAGTAATTCCATCCTCAGCTCTCTCTCAAACAGCCCTGTCTCCTTTTGGCCCCTGTCCCCTGGTTCCTCAGGGCCATTGTTCAGCTCCCAGCTCAACTGCAGCAAAAGAGCTCCTAAATGTGCTGTAGAAATGGTACCACTTTAATGCCAGAGCTCAGCATAGCAACCAGCCACTCTAAATAAATAAGTAATGAAGCATGGTATTCCAACAGATAATATAAATACACTTTCAGCAAATTTCTTGGGTCCAAAGGTCAGTCAACTTGTTTGCTCTGACTCCCAGAATGTGTAAATCTCAACATGATGTTTAAACACAAACATAGACAAACATCAAAGTTCAATGCTGACATATTTTACACCTCGGAGTTACATGCCAGAATAGCTCTGTACCACACAGAGAAAACTGTAATGCATGTGTAAGGAAGTGACAAAACACTATCCTGAACTAAATCCAATTTTTTTTCTTTAAATAGCCTCTCATTCTGTATTTTTCCTCTTCTTTCTTCTCTATTTACTCTCATTCATCCTCTCACACAGAGAAGTATTTGTGCAGCTGTCTAATTTCACCAGTCATCCACTTAATTACCAATAAAAGGGGAGATGAAATTTTCCATCCTAAGATTCATTTCAGGGATGTGTGTTTCTGTATCCCTGACCGATTCCCACATAGGGACATACCTGTACTTAAAAAACCACAACGTTTCAAGGTAAACCACCAAGTTCCTGAGCAAGAGAATGGACCCACCAGCTACACAGGCACTTCTGGGCTGCTGTGCAGAGCAGCCACTCTCAGCCTCTCTCCTGAAGGAAATGTGCAAATAACCCACAGCTTCCACTCAAGCTGTGCTCTTCTTGCCGGGTTCTCATTCATCTTCCCTTTGAACAGCTCTGGGCTGTCCAGAAGTGAAATACAAGGGACTTGAGGAAGCACAAGAAATTAATTTCACGAGTGGAAACCCACCAGGGTGAAAGGGAACACTTCTCCCCACTGCCCCAGAGCCACCTGCCCCTCTCCTCCGGGGGGATACACCTGGATCTGATCCCGATAGATGCAGGTTCACTGTGCAGGATCCCCACACCCAGCAGTGCCAGGACGCAGCCCAGGAAACAGCAGTGGAAGTGAGCACTGGCTCCATGCACAGGAATTGCTCAGCTCTCCCTCCCCTGCCACAGGAAACCTGGGCTGAGACGAAAACCTCTCCTTTGTCAGCAGAGGAGGATTCACGAGAGGGACCTTTCTCAGCATCGCGTTTTCAGGGATGGGATGGGGAAAGGCAGGATGCAGGGAAAGAGGAGTGGGCAACTTCTGAAATGTAACTGATGTAATGACTCAGTTCTGCAAAATGAGAGCCTCTCTCACCTTTACCAAGTGATCCCACCTAGAGGTGTGGGAGCAGGGCTCCCTGGCAGAGCAGCAGGTGGGTGCTCCCCCTCCCCTCCCTGCTCACCTTCCTGGCTCCTCTCCTGGCGAATTCCCGGGCCAGGTGGCGGCCGATGCCTCGGCCCCCGCCGGTGACCAGCACGTTCTCCCGGGACAGGTCTCGCAGCTTGGGCGGCAGCACCAGGCACACGGCAGCTTTCACCACCAGGTACACCATCTGCACCGGGAACAGCAGCAGGGCACCCAGCCACTTCCACATCATCCTCTTCTCCCAGGCAAAGTTCTCTTCCAAACCTCCACAAAACCAAGGTGGCAGGGAAAGAAAAGCAATGCCCTTCATGCACCCCCAGACGGGTGACAAGTCTTCAACCCCCTTCCAAAACTTGGGGGCAAGAGGTTCTTGGACTGGAAAAAATCCTTCTCTCCCCCTAAAAAAAATGGGGGTAGGAGTAAAGTAGTGCAGAAGACCAAGTCACTCCCGTTTCTTGATCGGTGTCCTCTGGGATTGTCAAAGGCAGGTAAAACAGCTTCCTTGCTTTTAACTGGATGATTATTTTTTTTTTTAATTAAAAGAGAGAGAAAAAAAAAGTAGAATTAAAAGTAACCATACATCCCTCCGCTGCAAAGACCCACATAAAAATCCAGTATCCAAACGAAAGGTTTTTATATTTAGAAAAATAAAATAAAGCAGCCCATGTCTCCAAATTTCAGCCTGCAGTGCCTTCCAGGCAGCTCATTTCTATTCTTAGACTCAGGAAATTGCTTAAATAAGACAGAATTGCCAGGACCTTCTTTTTAAGAAAGGCTCTATTCAGGGTGAGGTTGTTGTTTTTGTTTTAGTATCTATAAATATCTATAGACGTTCTGTCCTGAGCCGGTTGCAAAGGTTGAGCTGGTCACTGCCTCTCTCTGCCCCCTCTCCCGGTTTTTTCACTTGGAGTGTCTGATCACAGAGCAGGAATTACGCCGTGCACTACTTCAGCTCCGGCTCTTACTCATTTCTGCCTATTGCTGTCTCTGCCGCTCAGGGCCGCGGCGCTGGGGAGGTTTTATACCCCATTAATCCTGATTGACAGTTAAAGTGTCGGGGCGATTTCACTACTGTTCCTGGGAGTGGCTCTGCTCTGCCCTCCCCCGCCGGCCGCCTGCGCTGCGAGCGAGCTGCGGCTCGGCGGCGCTGCCAGCGCGGCCAGCGGGGCCACCTGCGGGCACTTCTGGCCACCTC